>NC_140175.1:20161600-20288652 GCF_963971535.1 Notolepis coatsorum
GGATTTGAATGGAGTGTGTATACGTGTGTGATGTGTGTATATGTGTGTGAGAGAGAGAGAGAGAGAGAGAGAGAGAGAGAGAGAGAGAGAGAGAGAGAGAGAGGAGGGGCTGGTCCGGGCACATTAAAAATGCAGCAGTGGGGAGTAGGCAGGGGATTCACAGTAATTAGATGACAAAACGGCAGCGGGCTGGAGATGAGAGAGAGGGGTCACACACAATGCCTCTGCCGCCGGGTAATTTGTAAGTGTCAATCACCAGGCTACCGGGGGAGCGGGAGGGGGAGGGAGGGGGAGGGGGGAGGGGGATTGAAAGGGGAGGGGGGGTTAGGGTACAGAAGGGTGGCCTGCTGCGAGGGAGTCGATGAGTGGGAGGTGAGAGAGGAGGAGAGGGGCCAGAAGGAGAGAGGCAGAGAGAGAGAGAGGGGGGGGAGAGAGTCAGAGAGAGAGGGATAAAGTAAGATGGAGAGAGAGGGAGAGAGAGAGATATAGATAGAGAGAGAGAGAGAGAGATAGAGAGAGAGAGAGAGAGAGAGAGAGAGAGAGAGAGAGAGAGACAGAGAGAGGGGATAAAGTAAGGTGGAGAGAGAGAGAGAGACGAGAGGGAGAGATAGACAGAGACAGAGCCAGAGACAGAGAGAGAGAGAGACAGAGAGAGAGAGAGAGAGAGAGAGTGAGAGAGAGAGAGAGAGAGAGAGAGACGAGAGAGAGAGAGAGGGGGGGGGGGAGAGAGAGGGAGAGAGAAACAGAGAGAGAGGGATAAAGTAAGATGGAGAGACAGAAGAGAGAGAGAGAGACAGAAGAGAGAGAGAAAGAGGGGGGGTGTAGATATCCAACTGAGTAATTTCTTGTCGACTATTAGGCTGAAATTGGGAAACATTTGGTTTAAAAAGTCAAAGTTTAGTAAACACCTAGATAACACCTAGCCGCTGTTTCACCGTCATTTCAGCTGCAATATGTTTAAATATATATACGTCTAAATGACGTTTAATCAGCGGCTATGTTATGATATATAGACACTTTCACTTTTAAACAAAATTTTACCCGATTTTAGCCTAGACGTCTAATACATGCTGTTTACACGCCCGGCTTCATTTAAAAATGTGAGAAGTCAATCTCATCAAAAATGTATGTAGACGTCTCACATTTTAAAAATGGAGATGGTCGTTCACATTTACAGTTATTTGTGCGATATTATAAGTGTGTAATAATGAATTAAACTGCTTGGGCTTAGAAGGGGTTTATATTTAGCCGGACATTATTCTGGGCCACATGGGGGCAACGACATCAGCCTCAAAGTTGAAATCAGGTCTAGTGCTTCCTGGGACAGTGGCTCAGGAGGTAGAGCAGTCATCTGGTAATCCAGTGATAGTGATAGTGTTGGTGATGGTGATAGTGATAGTGATGGTGGTGGTGATAGTGATAGTGTTGGTGATAGTGATAGTGTTGGTGATAGTGATAGTGTTGGTGGTGGTGATAGTGTTGGTGATAGTGATGGTGGTGATAGTGATAGTGTTGGTGATAGTGATAGTGTTGGTGATAGTGTTGGTGGTGGTGATAGTGTTGGTGATAGTGATAGTGATGGTGGTGGTGGTGGTGATAGTGATAGTGTTGGTGATAGTGATAGTGTTGGTGATAGTGATAGTGTTGGTGGTGGTGATAGAGTTGGTGATAGTGATAGTGTTGGTGATAGTGATGGTGGTGGTGATAGTGTTGGTGATAGTGTTGGTGGTGGTGATAGTGTTGGTGATCGTGATAGCGTTGGTGATAGTGATGGTGGTGGTGATAGTGTTGGTGATACTGTTGGTGGTGGTGATAGTGTTGGTGATCGTGATGGTGGTGGTGATAGTGTTGGTGATACTGTTGGTGGTGGTGATAGCGTTGGTGATAGTGATGGTGGTGGTGATAGTGTTGGTGATACTGTTGGTGGTGGTGATAGTGTTGGTGATCGTGATAGCGTTGGTGATAGTGATAGTGTTGGTGGTGGTGATAGTGTTGGTGATAGTGATAGCGTTGGTGATAGTGATAGTGATGGTGGTGGTGATAGTGATGGTGATAGTGATAGTGTTGGTGATATTGATAGTGTTGGTGGTGGTGATAGTGTTGGTGATATTGATAGTGTTGGTGATAGTGTTGGTCATAGTGATAGTGATGGTGTTGGTGATAGTGATAATGATGGTGTTGGTGATAGTGATAGTGTTGGTGATAGTGTTGGTCATAGTGATAGTGATGGTGTTGGTGATAGTGATAATGATGGTGGTGGTTATAGTGATAGTGATAGTTTTGGTGGTGGTGATAGTGATAGGGTTGGTGGTGGTGATAGTGATAATGATGGTGTTGGTGATAGTGATGGTGGTGGTGATAGTGTTGGTGATAGTGATAGGGTTGGTGGTGGTGATAGTGATAGTGATGGTGTTGGTGATAGTGATGGTGGTGGTGATAGTGTTGGTGATAGTGATAGGGTTGGTGGTGGTGATAGTGATAATGATGGTGTTGGTGATAGTGATGGTGGTGGTGATAGTGTTGGTGATAGTGATAGGGTTGGTGGTGGTGATAGTGTTGGTGATAGTGTTGGTGATAGTGATAGTGTCGGTGGTGGTGGTGATAGTGATGGTGGTGGTTATAGTGATAGTGATAGTGATAGTGTTGGTGGTGGTGATAGTGTTGGTGATAGTGATAGTGATAGTTTTGGTGGTGGTGATAGTGATAGTGTTGGTGGTGATAGTGATGGTGGTGGCGATAGTGATGGTGATGGTGGTGGTGATAGTGATAGTGATGGTGGTGGTGATAGTGATAGTGTTTGTGATAGCGTTGGTGATAGTGATAGTGATAGTGTTGGTGGTAGTGATAGTGATAGTGTTGGTGGTGGTGATAGTGATAGAGGTTCCCGGTTCGATTCCCGCTTCGCAGCGTGTCGAAGTGTCCTTGAGCAAGACACTTAATAACCCCTAACTGCTCCCAATGAGCAGGTTGGCACTTGCCGTCGGTGTGTGTGAATGTGTGAGTGAACGGGTAAAATGTGAGGAACAAATTGTAAAGCGCTATATAAATGAGACTGAAGGAGGGAGGGAAAAAGAGAGAGTAGCAACGTTTGTTTTTAAGGTTTCACATTGAGAAAGGAAACCTCCCCAGGCCGAGTTCCAGCGGCAGGCGTCTCAGAGCCGCTAGTCTGTCGTCTCAGAGCCGCTAGTCTGTCGTCTCAGAGCCGCTAGTCTGTCGTCTCAGAGCCGCTATAGTCTGTAGTCTCAGAGCCGCTAGTCTGTCGTCTCAGAGCCGCTAGTCTGTCGTCTCAGAGCCGCTATAGTCTGTAGTCTCAGAGCCGCTAGTCTGTCGTCTCAGAGCCGCTATAGTCTGTAGTCTGTCGTCTCAGAGCCAGTAGTCTGTCGTCTCAGAGCCGCTAGTCTGTCGTCTCAGAGCCGCTAGTCTGTCGTCTCAGAGCAGGTAGTCTGTCTTGTCTCAGAGCCGCTAGTCTGTCGTCTCAGAGCCGCTAGTCTGTCTTGTCTCAGAGCCGCTAGTCTGTCGTCTCAGAGCCGCTAGTCTGTCGTCTCAGAGCCGCTAGTCTGTCGTCTCAGAGCCGCTAGTCTGTCGTCTCAGAGCCGCTAGTCTGTCGTCTCAGAGCCGCTAGTCTGTAGTCTCAGAGCCAGTAGTCTGTAGTTTGTCGTCTCAGAGCCGCTAGTCTGTCGTCTCAGAGCAGGTAGTCTGTAGTCTGTCGTCTCAGAGCTCCATTTTCACAATTATATACCATACACATAGCGCTGTCACACATACCATGCCATTATACCAAGCCGGGCTAGAGATGATGTCAAGCTCACACAAACACACACACACACACACACACAAGCACACACAACTGTGTTACAATGATTTAATAATACTATACACAACACAGACTAACAATGGCAAAAACACATATTCAAGTGTCCTCAACTGGGTCTGTTTTTTCAAAGTGCACGTGAACCTTAGCCGGGGTCACCAGTGTACATAAATACATGTTGTAACAAAGTAATTGTATGGCTTCTGCAGAATGGGTTGATAGACAGGTGTTTGTGTCCGTGCGTGTGCGTGTGTGCGTGTGTGTGTGTGTGCGTGTGTGTGTGTGTGTGTGTGTGTGTGTGCGTGCGCACGTGTGTGTGTGTGTGTGTGTGTGTGTGTGTGCGTGCGCGTGTGTGTGTGTTTGTGTGTGTGTGTGTGTGTGTGTGCACGTGCTACGCTCTTTCATTCCATTCAGAGTGGGCACAATGGGGGTAACTGTTGGCATATCTCCAGTGAGCCAGTGTGTGAGGAGGAGGTGAGGCACAGAGACCCACACAATGAGAGCAGCGCAGGCAGGCTGTTGGGGTACAAGGCCATCGCATGCAGAGGGCACCGACATAGCCCCCCCCCCCCCCTTTCATGTGCATATACATACATACCATACATACATACACGCATGCACACGCGAATCAGCGCGGAAACACATTGCGTGAATGCGTGTTGTACGCGGCCCTCGTGCGCTCGCTCATTGGTATGCAAAACGTCCCCGGCGTTTGGTCCAGGCCACGTCAGGCGGTACAGCAGGGCAGTCAGTGGCTTGACGTGACATAACATCGCGGACACACAATGTATTCCTCGGGGAGACGGGCTGCTGTCAGACCTGCCTCCTTTTATCTGCTTTATTCATGCGCACACCTGGCCAAAGCACCGCATTCACATTCACATTCACACGCAATCGTGAGCACACACACACACACACACACACACAATTGTGCACGTGCACGTACACACAGGCACAAAGCCATGGTTCACAAAAAGAAGGTTATTTATAGAGAGAGTATTCAATAAACAAACACGATAGATCCTAAGAAAGTAGCCTATACACATACGGAACAGAAAAGAGACGGATCTTCAATCGATGTTCCTCGGCTCGGAGCTGTTGGAACTCAACAGGTTTTGAAAGTTTGAAAACTGCACCGATCTAAGGTGTATTAATTAAATATGCATAATTAAAGGCAATTAAAATGTTCGCAGTTCCCGTTTCCCTCAAGAAAAAACAAAAAAAAATACAGCCGTGACAAAGATAGACTGGTTTTCTATGTCTCGGTTAATTAAAGGGGATGTGAAGCCACTGTGTAACACACATGCACACACAGGCCACCTTTGGAAATGTATTTTAATTGGCAAATGATTAAACCCCCTCTTTCTCTCCCTGTTTATCCTTTAGACTACAATTAGCGGCTCATAATCCACAGTGCAATGAGACTCCTAACGCCTCCTCCTCTTCCTACAAACAGCCCTCCTCTCCATTCTTCCTGGGGTAATAGTACAATTAGAACCGAGAGCATAGAACTGCTTTCAAGCCTTTAAATGGCTTAGGACAAGGATGGCTTACATACGTAGACACACACAAACACGAGGGGTGTAGGTTTGTTTCTCCCCCTGGAAGATTTTGAGGGTCAAACACTTGATTTCCTGTATTCTGGTGGACTTTTATCAGAGGCACGTCTGCAAGGTTGAGATGGTACGGTCCTGTAGGGGTGCCTGTCTGATGGTACGGTCCTGTAGGGGTGTCTGTCTGATGGTACGGTCCTGTAGGGGTGTCTGTCTGATGGTATGGTCCTGTAGGGGTGTCTGTCTGATGGTACGGTCCTGTAGGGGTGTCTGTCTGATGGCATGGTCCTGTAGGGGTGTCTGTCTGATGGTACGGTCCTGTAGGGGTGTCTGTCTGATGGTACGGTCCTGTAGGGGTGTCTGTCTGATGGCATGGTCCTGTAGGGGTGTCTGTCTGATGGTACGGTCCTGTAGGGGTGTCTGTCTGATGGTACGGTCCTGTAGGGGTGTCTGTCTGATGGTATGGTCCTGTAGGGGTGTCTGTCTGATGGTACGGTCCTGTAGGGGTGTCTGTCTGATGGCATGGTCCTGTAGGGGTGTCTGTCTGATGGTACGGTCCTGTAGGGGTGTCTGGAATTGTTGGTTAATATATAGTTACAGGTAAGAAGGATATATAAATGTTTTGACCCCCTTCCTCTTTTGGGGAGGGGGTTGTCTAATTGTCTTTCATATTAGCTATATTTTTTCAGGGGGACAAATTTACCTCTTCTCAGTATAATCTACACCTATGAATATAAACACACACACAACAGAGAAGGAGACTTGTCAACACATGGCAGGTGTAATGTTGACTTCCTTATGGGCATGAGTCACAGTTTACAACTCAAAGCCACGCCCCCGCATTTGGGGGACAGTTTCCTCCCATAGAGTTACATGCTATTCTTACAGCCGTTTCATAATCAATATCTGGTCCAAAGAAATGCCTAAAAATGAGTTGTTGGAAGCACTTCTAATAAGAGGAGAAATCCAAACGTCAGGTTCTTCCCTTACCTGATCCTGAAACAGATCCTCATTTCAGATTCAGATTAAATTATTGTCACATATTATTATAATTTTTTTTATGTACATACTGTACATTCAGATAAATGTGAGATGCTCGTTTTTCCTGGCTCCTCAATCGTAGTAGTGTGGTAGACAACAATACACAACGATCTATTCAATAAATAAATCCGACGGGGGTTTAGCCTTTCCAGACTTCTACTATTACTTTAAAGCGTTCTCTTTAAGACCACTGATCACCTGGTTTGATTATCAAGCATTGGTATCCTGGAGACCATTAGAGGAGAACATAGTGGCACCACATAGACTGCAGGATATAGTGTACACCAACTTATCAATTAAACAATGCAACTTGAGATTTGGCCCTCTTATTACACATGTGATCTGGATATGGCGTGACACACAGAAAAAGTGTACTAACCACCATAAATGGCACAGGCATTCTCCCCTATTTAATAACAATTCAATCCTTATTGCACATCAACCTATCAGATATCCTGGATGGGAAAAGAAGGAGGGGTGGGTGGGGGACACTGTACAACTGTACAAGAAGTTGATAGCGTCACGCTGGATTCAACCGGATAAAATGTGCCGGAAGGTATGGGTTCTTACCTATTTCGATGTGATTTATCTAGAGATATCCACTGCACAAATTTTAGGTGTTAATGAAGCCAGCATAGCAGTCTGGGTAGCTGTGGTGGAGAAGATAAAGGAACGCATATAAATTTGTATTTTTCTGATGTTAAATGAAGTAGTGGATGTATAGTCCATGTGGGGGTCCTGAGGGGGGGGTGGGGAGGGAAGGTGAAGGGAAGAGCGAGGAAGAGCGAGCAAGAGCACATGTATTGTATTTTTATTTTTTTTACGTCTTTTTAATCTACATTCATTCTGATCTCATTACTGGACTGTCATTATTGTTATTATTATTTCTGTTATTGTCCTGTGATTTATCATTGATTATTACTGTTACTGTATTGTTTGTCTTGTTTCGTGTTAAAAAAGGGAAAATAAAAAACATTTGTACAACGATCTATTCAATACAAGGTAACAAGAAAACTGCAGATAAAATATTTTAAAATATAATTATTATACAGTGTAATAAGTGTGTTTGTGTGGTGTGTAACAGCGCAAACACACCAGTCACGCGCGAAGGCAGGCGGGCGAGCGGGCGGGCGACCAGCGCTTCACTTTCGCTCCCATGTTAATGGACATAGCTGTGACCACCGGCCGCAAGCGGGCGAGCGACTCGCGGGGTGGAAGCGATCGTTTGCGCTTTGGTTGGATTCAGAGGCGTGCGCCACGCGCATTTTCACAGAAATACACTCAATATCTGCATTATTACCACACATATATATGTTGTTTAACCAGCCAATGTGTCTGTATCTTTCCCAATACAAATAAACCATATTACTATACTTTTTCAGGAGTACAGTCACACTGATCATCATTCTAAAATGAATTCTAACATTCTAATTAATTATATAATAACTGGTTATACATGCAAAATGGACAATAGAACATTGGAACTGGAAATCTTTTTAAAAAATCTTCAAACGGGGACTGCCATCGCAATATACTAGGCATTTACAGCTGTTCCAATGTAAATGTGCCTTCCTCCTCCGTGCACTTTTGCCCGCTCTGAAGTCGGACTCGGTGTGCCCGGCCACGCGGGCTGTTCTCGCACGGAACCCGCGAGTGCCTGCATGCGCGACTGGTGTGTTTGCGCTGTTAGTCACTTAAAGTGCTTTTGTGTGTATGCTCTTGTGATAATTTTTTAGAGTCTGTTTTCCCAGTGGAAGTAGCTGTTCAGTGTTCTCTTGGATGTGTTTTTTTTTCATAATCGCGATTGTATCCAGATTGGATTTTAGAAAGTGAAATGACCCAAAACTACATTTGGAGGTCGTTTTTGAAATGCAATTTCTACAGACGTGTCTCAGTCCGGACAGTCTGGCCACTGAAATAGGGTTTCAAAGTGTCTTTGGCGTCACTCACAGCACGTCGCACAACACCGCTGTCAAAGCAGGTTGGACGGACGTGCATCAAAGCGGCTGACGTTAGCTGATAGCTAACGCATTTAGTTAGCTGATAGCTGACGCATTTAGTTAAGGGGAGACACTACAGGTGAATAGGGTAAAATAATTAACTAATAGATATCACAATGAAACTTCCCCAGTTGATTACTTATATTAAGACAAGACTGTTTTGTATTACAAGTTTTCTGAAATTGTATGTTTAAATATGCAAATGAGGCATTATCTACTTAAATATGCACTAATTTGCATATAATTCCAGGACAGAAATCTGAACATTGGATAAAGCCATTTTCAAAATTATAGTTTCATTTTGTTGACATATTAGAGCCAAAGGTTATTACAGAGGGGATTTTGGATATCTCTTTTTATCACTCCATAAATCATAAAATACTCCATTCAGTAAATGTTTTTAGGAATGAAATGTGATATAAATCAGGGTATGAATGCGATATCAACAAACCCTTCTGTAAATACCTTCAGAACATAGATATGAATAGAACTGGAAGGTTTGGTGTATGTGAGTGCTACTGCAGTGGAGATTTCTGGCTCAGAGTATGAGGAAAAACTCTTAAAACTCATTTTTGGGAAAACGCCTTCAAAGTTGTAAAATGCCATACTTTTTTTTTAAACAGATATTTACAAACACAAAACCTAATCAAACCATTAGTAATAGACAACCTAAACACATGCCTGATAACTGAATAATAATAATGATGTTATTGAACTGAACAGAACTACACACAGGCTACAAACAGTGTAGTACAGTGTAGTACCCCCTAATAGGCAAAAAATATTTGAATAGATATCACTATGAAACTTTCCCAGTTTGTTATGTACATATAAACTAAGAAAAAATATATTGCAAGTTTTCTGAAATTTATGTTTATATATGCAAATGAGGCACTTCCCCATTAAATATGTGGACATTTATGGATGCAATAAGGCAAAATGAAGTAAAATAAACAACTAAATGTGTGTTATTGACGTTTTATTGTCACTAGTTTCATAGAAGACATGTTTAGGAAGCAAAATATAACAAAATCTCGAAATCAACAAAAAAAGTATATTTGCCTATTCACCTGCAGTGTCTCGCCTTAACTGATAGCTAATGCATGTAGTTAGCTTAGCTAATCAATTTGTCTAATTATGGCAAAAAAAACCTAATGTAACGTTTCACCGTTTCAACGTTATTGACGACTCACCGACTCAGAGGGTTAGTTCTCACTTTGCTTCTTTATTCAAACATCAGGTAAGGCTTCGGTACCATGGACTCATCACTGTAAATTCCCATGCCTCAAGAGAGCGCACCCTAGGTGCCACACCCTCTTATACCCTTTCCAGGTCAGCCCCTCCCCTCTGCCAACCCCCGGCCCGCGCGACCAATAGCGTCGCCGCCAGCCCCAGGTTGGCAGAGTGCAGAGTGACAGCTCGGCTGACCAACCGACCCAAATCCCAGGGTCGCTACAACAAATGTAACAGTAAAGTGCAATAGTAGTATTCAATGTAGGCCTACAGGTGATTAAACTGGGTATAGAATATATAAATTAGTACTACTGAGTAATAGTGCTAATCAGATGTAGTATTAATATGTACAGTGATACAGGTATAAACTTTAAAGACACTATGGTATACTAGTAAGTCATACTGGCCAGCAGTGTAACTAGTAAGAGTAGGTAAGGGATATGTACAGATATAGATATAGTATCTATAGATATGTAAAAAGGATTATATGCAGGTATGTACAGACAGATGTGGGATAGATATGGTAATAAATATATATATACACGGTATATAGGGCATACAGCATTATTGTACATGCTATCATACAGAGTTATTATATGCACAGATTTGAGGGCGAATAGAGTTACGAGGTTTAGACAGATGATCGGTTTAATGCTTTCCCATTGTTTAAACTTTGTATAACCACACACACATACATATGGATAAAGGTCTACTGAGTTGATTTATATATAAAAAAGATTATTAAATGGAGTTACGAGGTTTTCTTCTGCCAGTGACGATATGCAGGTAGATTCAGACAGATATGGATATATATATATATTAGGGATGCTCGATATTGGCTTTTTTACCGATACCGATATTCCGATATTGTCCAACTCTTAATTTCCGATACCGATATCAACCGATATCAACCGATACCGATATATGCAGGGTTTCCCCGTCCAAAAAACGGAATAATTTCAGGTAACTAATAATTTCACTGGATATATATATAACAAATATTGTTATTGTTTTTTGTTTTTTTAAACCGATACCGATATTTTCCGATATCACATTTTACTGCCGATATAGGCCGATAATATCGGTCGGCCGATAATATCGGACATCCCTAATATATATGCAGTAAATATAAATGTATATACAAGGTAGATACAGCACTGCTGTACATGCTATCATACAGAGTTACTGTATACTGGTAGACTATAGTATGAGGTGGGTAGTTATGATTATTATGATTACTATGATTACAGTGTAGGGCCGTTGTAGACAGTGAAAACAGTAGGTAGGTATAAATTGAGTGTAGGCAACAGAGTTCAGAGTCGTACACAGTGTGGGTAACAAAGCCTATAGGGTGTAGGCAGTGGAGTCGGAGTTCAGAGAGAGAGCTTGTGTTTTGATATATGGAAATGATTGCGTCATAGATTGTACAACGATTCCAGGAAGAAAAGAGAGGACATTCCATTAAAGGTACAATGCAAACTGTGTGATCGTTTCTTTCTCCTGTGTGTGTGTGTGTGTGTGCGTGTGTGTGTGTGTGTGTGTAGTATGTGTGTAACCTGACAGCCCGCCACACAACGGGGGTCCAAGTGGGTGTGAACTCTGTGTGCTCCCACAGCTGCTGATAACAGACGGAATGAACAGCTTCTTGCTAATAAAGTGAATAAATAAATAAGGCTTAAGAGGCCATGTTTACCTCCTTAGTCTCTGTCTATTAATGCTCGTCAACACCAAGCAGAAGCAGAGATTTGGATAGTGAGGAAAGGGCCCAGAGTCTCTTATGTACTAAGCCTGCACATAAATCTCTGCTCTTGTCTTGGTAATTATCTTCTACTAGGCGACACACATATGTTGATTCGGGCTTCTCTGGAATGAGCACCACTGCCGTTGGTGCTGAGGTCCAGACAGCACAGGCAGTTGAGGACTGAAGGGATGATTTAGCAGTTTTTTTTTTGTTTTTTTTTTACCAGAACCCTGTTGTCGTCGTGTCGCGAGGAGAACGCGTGATTATCGGACATGAAACTCACCGACGTGTTCTGTGTCTCGAGAGCTATAGGGTTGGGTACCCGCTCATGTTTGAACCGACGATACCGGTACCAGTACCAGTTCCTGGAATTCAGAATCAGTAGCCCAACGGTACCTTTTTTCGGTACTTAACTCTCTTCATTGTTGTTTTTGATTGATTGAATTGATTGAAAACTTTATTAACAGATTGCAGAATGGGTACAATACAGTACAGCTCAATACTAACAACTGCTAAGAGGATGAAGACCAGAAAAAGACTTTCGTCGTGTTTACATCAGGGTCCCCCATTTTCAATTCATCAAGACATTTATGACATACAAGACATACAAATATACGATACTGTGTACGAAAAAGAGATCATAAAAAAATATATACATCCGAAGGGGAAGAAAATGTACATTGGAGGGGGTTCGGTGGGTGGGTGGGTGGTTGATTTTGACATTTACCGGGCCAGTTTCTAATTGCAGCCACCCGTAGGTGCTCTTTGAGAGCGGTTTCTAAGGAGGGTAGGGATTCACATTCCTTTATGGCTGTGGGTAGGGCGTTCCACATTGTTGTAGCATAATTGCGAAACGTGTTTAGTCCCTTGTTTGAGCCGAATCTGGGTTGAACGTGATTTGTGGAGCTCCCACTGGTCGTGGACTTCACTGACCTTTAGGAAGTATTTCGACAGGTACATGGGTATCTTAGTGGTGTAGTGTATCTTGTAGACCAGGCCCATTGCAAGTCGCTGTACTCTAAGCCATCCTAGATTGTCAAAATGGGCAGAGGTAAGGTGGGTTTTAGGAGTAAGGCCAAGCAGTAGTCTGACCAGTTTGTTTTGTGATGTTGTAGCCTTGTTTTTAGGGACTTTGAGGTGCTTTGGTACCATGAGGTGCAAGCATAGTCGTAGAACCCTTGAATGAGTGCTCCTGCTAGAGTCTTCAAGGTATTCTTATTTAGCAGAGAGGAGATCCTGTATAAAAATCTTGGTCATCCCTATAACCCTGATGAAAAGCGGTGTATTGGCTTTTGGTTCACATGGCCCCAAACTCTGGAACTCCCTCCCTGAAAGCTTTAGGGCCAACACCAGACTTAACTATAATCTGTTGAATGGTAAATGGCAAATGGCTGCTTTTTTATATAGCACTTTACAATTTGTTACTCACATTTTACCCATTCACTCACACATTCGCACACCGACGGCGGAGGCAACCATGCAAGGTGCCAACCTGCTCATCGGGAGCAATTAGGGGTTAAGTGTCTTGCTCAAGGACACATCGACACGCTGCTGCCCGGGAGGAGCGGGAATCAAACCGGGAACCTCCGGATTGCCAGACGACTATTTATATATATTATATAAATCAACATCAATTAAATATCAACATTATCTGGCCATCCTCAGTAAATATGATCAAACTCCTCTGACCTCGTCTGGTCTTTCCAAAGACCCAAGAAATGGGACTGTAATATACAGTATATATTTGTGGGAAAGGCTCCCTCTTGTCTACTATAATACGTACATCTGCGTATATTATACTAAACATGTAAAGGTACCGACATTTGGTACCGATTGATCTAGTGTTAATCGGTATTCGTTAGTACCGATGTAATTTGGTCGGTGCCCTTAAAAGTACAGAGTTCGGTACCCAACCCTTCGCCGGGTGACCAAGGTTCTGAGGTTCCGAGGCTCTGAGGTTCTTGAAAGAACACATTGGTCAATTTTAAGTCCGGTTATCATGTTGGACCCTAACCCTATCAGAAACAGCAGTCAAAGTGTATATTTTCAGCACTATGTTTGTTTACCAATGATTTTAAGTGTTATTAGCTAAATATGAGTTTCTCTGAATAATGTGAATTCTCGCGAGGAAATGACTAAATCCAGATTTACCACTGCCATTGGAAAAAGGAGATTTGGCCATATCCATAGATGTATGACTTGGCCATTCTATATTATATATTCAAATTGCATTATATTTTAAATGGCATGTGTCCGGATGGCAAAATTCAGTACTGTATCTACAAAATCTACAAAAAATCATCTCCCCTTTATTCATTTGCTTAGATTCTTTTTTACACTTGATCTCAAGAAGGTGCTGAATGATCTCAGTGAACAAAATTCCTCCGAGCTCAATGTTAGCATGGTGTTATTCACCAAAGATGAAAAGAAAAATTATCATTTATATTCTCCTTTGTTTCATTACAAGTTACTCAAGCATAGTAACAGACACAATATTTCTGACACTAGGAATACATTCCCTGAGGTCCATAGATGCTCCTCGATACCAAGAACATGCAAATGGACCTTGTAAAAGTGGAGCAATCTTCTATTTACTTGGGTATGTATTTTAGGTGGATTTTCAGAAAATAGGGCTCGGGCCTAAGAGGTTAAGAGGTAAAGAATTGGTGAAATGCCTCTTTAACTGAACTCACACAAATAACTAGGGCTGGCTGCTTGAATATGGCAAAAATAATCACGATTATTTTGATTGATATTGAAATCACAATTATTAATCATGATTACTCATTGATTTGAAAACATCACGTGTTTATTGAACTTTAAGAAAATCTTTGTGGTGCAGCTACGATTGTGTGACACATCTAGCACAGTATCTTCTCGAAAGCAAGGGATTTCCAGATGAAACTACTGTCTAGGGGGGAGAGGGGGCAGAGCGCACTGCTGTGAAGGAAGTGTGCGCTGCATTTACAACACAAGACAAAAGTTTTGAGTTCAAGTTTTGTTATATTCGTATATAAGGGACATGTACATTATAGTGAAATGCTTGGTTCTGTATGAGCCCCTGAGAATGTGCTTCATACAGTAAAAAAAGAAAAAATACCAAACACTATTATACAATAATACAACTAAAATACGAACTAAAGTACAAAATAAAGTACAAATGCAAACAATGAGGTACAAAATGCTAAACAGAGGTAGGGATGTAGTGGAACTCTTTTAGTAATAAATAGATAAAATATGATGTGGTGTTAAAAAAGTGTTTAAAGTGTCTAAAGTTAACGTTAAGGGTGTTTAAAGTGAGTAATGAGAGCAACGTGGCATAATCAGGGTTTTATGTCGATTCTCTTGTTTTCATGATCCTGGGATGCCAACATCGTAATTTAAATTGAAACTGAGTTTGCTCGATATTGGCTTTTTTACCAATACCGATATACCGATATTGTCCAACTCTTAATTTCCGATACCGATATCAACCGATACCGATATATGCAGGGTTCCCCCCCCCCGCCCCACACACAAAAAAAGCGGAATAATTTCAGGTAATTAACATTACATATCTGTTGTTGTGGAATTAACACAACATTATGCATACTTTTGACAATAAATAAAATCAGAATATGTTATTACTTGCTTGCCTGGGTAAATAAAGGTTATAGAAATGTAAAAAATTAATAAATAAAAAAGATTAAAACCGATACCGATATTTTCCGATATCACATTTTAATGCCAATATCGGTAGGCCGATAATATCGGACATCCCTATGAGTAAGTCATCGTCGGATCCATAATTGACCACATACGGTCAGTGGGGAATTGAACCCAACACGGGATAGTATTCTTTATAGTTGGCCAGGCTATAGTTATGGACCTTTTGAAGAGAAATTGCGTTGCTAGGTAACAGCTTTGGTTCAAGTTCACATCTCAGCTGCTATATTATACTAACTGCAACAGGAAATAGTACACTTGAGACAGATTTACAATGCCGCTGCTTGAAGTTTGAAACAGTTTATATATACACGTCACACACACACACTGGGTGTCGGACAACACTGCCATAACAACAGCAAAGGGAGGAGATGTGGATACCGCGTGCGAGGGGCTGGCGACGGCGACGGAGAGGGAGGAAGAGGAGGGAACCGTAAGAAAACATTTGGTTGGTGGTTGAGAGATTACAGAGCGAAGGTGAGGAAGAGCGAGAATGGAGATAGAGACAGAGGGAATGGGAGTAGAGGAGAGGAAGGAGGAGAGGAGAGGAGAGAGGAGGGGTAGGGGAGGGGAGGGGGGGGTAGCCCGGCAAGATGGAGAGAGACTGCCTGCACACACTGTCAAGGCAGTTAATATAAGGTTTGGAGATAAGGCCCCACAGACAAACATTGACCAAATCAGGCATTTCAGCAGCAAAGCCTGAACTGTCAGTCAGCCTGAGAGACAGGCCAACAATCAGCACTCTACCTCTGATAAGGGCTCTACTGGGCGCGTGCAGGAAACGGCCAATCTACAGGCAGCCCGGCAAGGAGGGTGATAGAGAGTGGGTGGGGGGAGGGAGGGAGGGAGGGAATGGGGGGGGGGGTGATGATGGGGAGAGAGTGAAGGGGTTAGAGAGAAGGACTGAATGTAGAGAGACACAGAGAGAGAGAGAGAGAGAGAGAGAGAGAGAGAGAGAGAGAGAGAGAGAGAGAGAGAGAGAGAGAGAGAGAAAAATGGGTAATAAATCTAGAGAAATGTGCACAAAGAATTCACAATAAAGAACAATACCCAGAGAGAGAGAAAGATGAGGGAGGGGGGCAGATATTCCCTCCATCACCTCATGCTACTCATGCACACACAGAGAGAGAGAGAGATTGAGGAGAGAATATGGGCGATTGGGGGTATATAAAAAAAACAAAAAAAACAGAGGTGTGATATCAGTTCTTAAAATAGTGTCCCTCCCCTGGATTCTTTTTTTCTCCTCTCCCCTCTCTCGTCACCTGGGAACAGCGTGCGCGCAGAGAGATTGTGTGAGAAGAACCCGGGTTTTAGACCTTACACACCCACACCTTACATTAATGATTCGCCAACAGCTCTGACTGGCTCATTCGTCAACGTTCTGTCTGTCTTGCCTGGCGCACAATAGCATCATTTCATCGTCGTCTCCATTGATTAATGGTGCATATAGTGTGTGCGTGCGTGTGCGCGTTTGTGCCGACATCCCTACATGCGCGCTGTACGTGCGGTGTGCGTGCGTGAGCGGAGGATAACACCCCCTATTTAATGAAACAGTCTCCTATAGTGCCTATGAAATTCCCCCATAACAAAATAAACACATACAATATGCCAGAGTGGATGCCTGTGTGGAAACCCGGGACGCGTGCTACAGCGGGACCTTGGAACCACACTGCCCCCTTTAGGCCACGTGAGGAACTGCAGGTTTTTTTATACTGGCAGCAGGTTGAGGAGAGGGGGAAATAAATGTACTCCCAGTCCCAACCTGTTTACCTCTGTCAAAACACATTTAGGTTCACCCCCACCTAAAACAGTGGGTCAACACCAAAGGCTAGCACTCGAAAAGTATATATACCCCCACCCCCACCCCACGAAGTAGAGTCAGGTGTGGTCTCTCTCTATTCCCCGGATCGTAAATAAAATTGCTCTTACCCCCTAACTGGTGGTGTAACAGTAGGAGGAGGAATCAACAAACTGGTCACTAGCGTGAGTTCCTGCATGTGGCTCTCTCTGTATATCAACTGTGTGACTGTTTACATTCATAAGTGCATGAGGGGGGGGGGGGGGGGAGGAGATTGTGTGCGTGTGTGTCTGTGTGTAGCCACACTAGCCAGAGAGAAACGGCTATGGGGGGGTTGCAAGGGTTAAGTCCCCTCCTTGGTTGCATGCTGCTTTCCCTTGCTCTGTCAAGCCCCATTAAACGTGCTACACCACAGCAATATGGTGCCATCAATTACAGGCACGCCGCCATCGATGGGAGAGCGCAGAGGAGAGAAGAGAGAGGAGAGGAGAGAAGAGAGAGGAGAGAGGAGAGGCAGGAACACATAAACAGGACAAACGGCCACATAAAAGAGCTGCAACGACATAAAACCCTGCAGCCTGGCTCATAGACACACACATACACACACACACGCACGCACGTCACCATCAGCTCTGTTTGTGAACAAGTAGAGGCTATATTTCTCATAAGCATTTCAACATCTCCTGCAAACCGTTTGTCACAGATATGCTTAAATGCATCACGCCAGCGAGGAACCACAGTGACGGCAGACAGACAGATGAAACCAGACCAGAGATGGCAAATAATTAGCCCAGATTTGGCCACGCCGCTGAGAAGGGGGGGGGGGGGGGGGGGGTGCAGACATCCCTCCTCCTCCGGTGGGCTTTGACTGCCCCCGTGTGATGGAAGAAGATCGGTTCAGAAGAAGAGAGAAGAGGCCCGTGTCGTCGGCACCCCCCTCCTCCCTTCTCCCTAGTAAGCCTCAGAGGTCTTTATCTGAAACACGGCTCCACCTCACAGAGTAGGGCCAACAATCGATGACAGTTCTTTCAGGGAGAGGAGGACTCCCTCTCCACAATGGGAACTATTCTTCACGGTGACATTGGAAAGACAATGACACGGACGGCTGCTTTCAACAGACCGCCCTACATTCCAAAAGATACCCCCCCCCCCGTGAGCCTGTCACATTATCGGCTATTCCGACGAGGATGATGATGATCAGAAGGCGTTGTGTTGTTGGTAGCGACGACCAGATGGAGAAGAAAGAGCGTGAAGACGTAGGTAGAGAGGAGCGTCTGGCAGGGGCCAAGAGGCCGCCGCCGTCCTCTCTTTCACATCTCAAGTGTCTCTAGTGATTATTTGGAACGACCGCCTTTTTGACTCTCGTCCTCCTTGCTAGGCGTATAGGAATAAAGGAGACTCATTGGTCAATGATTACCATACAGAAGAGGACCAAGAGATGCAGGCATAGGTTTTAGGGGGTTGCAGGGGACATGTCCCACACTCAGTGTTGAGAAGAGGTAAATTTGTTCCCCTAAAAAAAATAGAGGTAATATGAAAGACAACCGCCTCCCCAAAAGAAGTAAAAAAGCATTTATATATCCTTCTTACCTGTAACTATATATTAATTAAACAACCCCGAAACAACGTTCAATATATTTGTGTCAGCGGGTACCTGAATGTTGTCTTTTCCTTTAAGTTACATAAATAAGGACATTTATTAATTGATAAATTGATGCAGAAAAGGCACAAATGCATGCATGGTGCATACAACAACACCAGAATGCAGGAAATGAAGTGTTGATGCTCAGAATGAGCTGAGGGAGGACCCCCAGACTTAAAGTGTCCCCCCCCAATGTTTAAACCAAACCTACGCCCTTGATGACATATACAGTACAATGATGCTAAAAAAATGTTTTATTTAAACAGGTATGGGATAAAATGACAACAAAGATACAATAAATCATTATCAATGTATATATAAAAAATAAAGACATTGAGCATGCGCACACACACACACACACACACACACGTGCACAGAGCAACAGCGGCTCAGAGGGTATAGAGAGGCCGGTTCCAATCTGGCTCCTCCTGGCAGCGTATCGAAGTGTCCTTGAGCAAGACACCCCTAACTGCTCCTGATGAGCAGGTTGGCACCTTGCATGGTCGCCTCTGCCGTCGGTGTGTGAGTGTGTGAGTGAACGGGTGAATGTGAGGCATAAGTTGTAAAGCTGGATAAAAGCTGCTATATAAATGCACCATTTACCCATTTACACACACACAGTCTGGACTGGTCAAAAGACAATGAACACAAAAGTGCAGTCACCTCCACGTCAATGAACTCTTGAAACCTGCCATGAAGCGAACATGAAGATACAACAATGACACAGTAAGCAGTGCACTTGCAGGCGGATTCCACAATTATACAAGCTCCTCGTCCGTTCAGCTGAAATACATGCTTATATAGTTGTATCCACTATGTCAGTGGTTCTCAAAGTGGGGTTCGGGGACCGCCAGGGGTCATTCAGGGGGTCCCCAGCTCCAGCTAAATATATTCTTCACTAGAGGTTAGTGCAGCGAGAGAGTCATGTAGTCTGCTCTCTCCTCTGTGGTCTCTCTACAGTATAGACAGACAGCTATGGCATTCTGGATTAACCCTTCCACTACCAAATTGTTAACCCTTTCACTGCGACAATACATGAGGTTAACCCTTGCACTGCCACACGACAAAGGGTTAACCCTTTCACTACCACACTACAGACGATTGTGAAAGGGTTAACCTTCTGTAGTGTGGTAGTGAAAAGGTTAAATCACATGTCACAACAAATAATATTGTCAGATGGAGGTCCCTGCTGGAAAAGGGACCATTACGTATCGATTTGGGGGGGGTCTTTGACCTGAAAACGTTTGAGGACCACTGCACTATATATCCTACATCCGCCAGGACCTTTAGGACCCGTTTAAAGGAACACGCCAACATTATGGGGAAATGCTCTTACCGTCTTCTCCAGAGTCAGACAAGAAGATAGATACCAATTTCATCGCTGTGCGTTCAGTAGAAAGCTATCCGGCTGCAAGCCTAGCCTAGCTTAGCACAAATGACTGGAAGCGGATACGGACCACTAGCCTAGCTGTTGACCAAAAACACTAAGCTAGGCTAGTGGAAGAGGAAATTGGTATCCATCTTCTTGTCTGACTCCGGAGGAGACGGTGAGGGAATTTCCCATAATGTCGGCGTGTTCCTTTAAAGTGAGTCAGCGCTAAATTATGTTTTATTGCTCAGATCTGTTTTTTTTGTTTGGCTGTTCACATTACTTTTTAAACGTGGCCCGATACGAATAAATAAACAACGACGAAGATGGACGTGAACACGGAGGACACCGACGTCGCAGTATAATGGTTTCATTTATAAGTTGAATCAATGTGGTGGAGGCTGCAGCTAATTAAAACAAATCAGACCCTGTTGTATCTGATTCAGGACCACATTATTATGACAGCAGTGGCTCAATATTCCAATTCCATGTGATTTGTGTTGTTCACTGAGAAAACGGATCCGAGTCACGTATGAGCAAAATAATTCAGATTTGGGCCACTTTGCCTGCAGTGTGAATGTAGTAGTCTCTCTCTGAGCCAGGTGGTGGTGTCCTGGGAGGACAGGTGGTGGTGTCCTGGCTGGGAGGACAGGTGGTGGTGTCCTGGGAGGACAGGTGGTGGTGTCCTCCTGGGAGGACAGGTGGTGGTGTCCTGGGAGGACAGGTGGTGTTCACTACTAGGAGGTTATCTGGGAGGAGGAACTGCTGCTCCCGGAGCTCTTGGGCTTCTGAGCCCTGGTGGCGCTGGGCTGTCGCTGCACCCTCTGGCTGGAGGCCTCTCTGCTGCTCTTCTCGCCCCCCAGGCCTGTGCCCGCTTTGCTGCGCACTGCAGACACAAAACACACAGACACACATGAGAGGAGGAGAGGAGGAGAGGAGGGTAGAGTTGAGGAAGGATGCGTGTGTTTTTTTTGTGTTGCCAAACTTCACACAGGATGCAAAAAAACATGGACTGGGTCTCAATATGATGATGATGATGCTGATGATGATAGGACAAGTTTACATCGTGAGAAAACCATGCATCAGAAGGATTAAAGGAGCTGTAAGTGGTATTTATTTTGTTAGAATAAGTGTTAAATAGCTCTACATTCTGAAAGCCATCACTGATAATAGAGTGTCTGGTCAGTAACATGGGTCTCCCAGTCCCTCCGCTCTGCAGTAAACACAAAATACATTTCCTGGTATCCCTTCCCACTTTATCCAATCAGGAGAGAGAACCCTAGATATTTTTTTCTTTTCTTTTACTTATTTCACAAAATCTTGCAAAGCCACATTTGCTTACTGCACTGGCAGATTATTTTATTTCTTATTTTTGACAGACTGTTTTCTCCTGATTGAATAAAGTGGGAACGTGATACCAGAACATGTATTTTGTGTTTACTACTCGACCACTTATTTTAACAAACAGAAAAATACCACTTACAGCATCTTTAAAGATACAGTAGGACTAGACATAACGATTATTCAAAATATATACAAGTGGCTAGTTCTATTTTCTCTGCTTAAAAGAAACATCATCGGCCATGCCACCTCAAATTGCTTCCAAACGCATGCAAGTACACATCTCAATAGCATCACACAGTTGCCAGTAGAGTAGCACGACACCTAAAGGGGCAAGAAAGTGCTGTTTTATCAAATATAATTAAAATGAATCTTATGCATTACTATCACAAACTATGCTAATAATTCAGTGACACTTACAGCAACGTTTCGCTTATCTCAGACTTGTTTTCCGTCAATATGACAGTCACTCCCTCCAACGGCTGTTTTGAGTTCCCTCCAAAATCTCTTTCGAGTTCCCTCCTGAATCCGTTTTGATTTCCCACCGAAGTCCGTTTTGATTGACAGTGATTATATTGCCTCGCTAGATTCACACATATCCCAGTATTGACACAGTCAAATCCAGGTGCCTTTGCGACTGTTTGTTATTGGTCTCTATACACACATTCATTCATAACAGTGAAGGGGGTCAGGGGATATAGACTGTGTCAATAGGATCTCCTGTGGACCTGCTGTACTAAACCACATGGATGTTTATACAGTGAATGCTAATAATAGAGGAGACTAGGGATGGGCGTGAATAATCCATCACTCCGGTACTCGCAGTTTCAACTGAACTCGAGTGGTTTTTGAGGGTGCTTGATCTCTTTTTCTTTTCTTTAATTGGTTACCAGCTAATTTCTTGAAACAGAAATCTCTCTGTGAAATCCCACAAGGCGTGAGTTGTTGAAGAAGGACAACAACCTGAGGCAGTGGAGCATGGAGAGCTAACGTTCTATATCCAGCCTCTCTGCTAACGTCCTCCTGTATCCAGCCTCTCTGCTAACATCCTCCTGTATCCAGCCTCTCTAACGTCCTCCTGTATCCAGCCTCTCTAACGTCCTCCTGTATCCAGCCTCTCTAACGTCCTGTAACCAGCCTCTAATGTCCTCCTGTAACCAGCCTCTCTGCTAACGTCCTCCTGTATCCAGCCTCTCTAACGTCCTCCTGTATCCAGCCTCTCTGCTAACATCCTCCTGTATCCAGCCTCTCTAACAGCCTCCTGTATCCAGCCTCTCTGCTAACATCCTCCTGTATCCAGCCTCTCTAACGTTCTCCTGTATCCAGCCTCTCTAACGTTCTCCTGTATCCAGCCTCTCTGCTAACGTCCTCCTGTATCCAGCCTCTCTAACGCCCTCCTGTATCCAGCCTCTCTAACGTCCTCCTGTATCCAGCCTCTCTAACGTCCTCCTGTATCCAGCCTCTAACATCCTCCTGTATCCAGCCTCTCTAACGTTCTCCTGTATCCAGCCTCTCTAACGTTCTCCTGTATCCAGCCTCTCTAACGTCCTCCTGTAACCAGCCTCTCTAACGTCCTCCTGTAACCAGCCTCTCTAACGTCCTCCTGTAACCAGCCTCTCTAACGTTCTCCTGTATCCAGCCTCTCTAACATCCTCCTGTATCCAGCCTCTCTAACATCCTCCTGTATCCAGCCTCTCTAACGTTCTCCTGTATCCAGCCTCTCTAACGGCCTCCTGTATCCAGCCTCTCTAACGTCCTCCTGTAACCAGCCTCTCTAACGTTCTCCTGTATCCAGCCTCTCTGCTAACATCCTCCTGTATCCAGCCTCTCTAACGTCCTCCTGTATCCAGCCTCTCTGCTAACGTCCTCCTGTATCCAGCCTCTCTAACGTCCTCCTGTATCCAGCCTCTCTAACGTCCTCCTGTATCCAGCCTCTCTGCTAACGTCCTCCTGTATCCAGCCTCTCTAACGTCCTCCTGCATCCAGCCTCTCTAACGTCCTCCTGTATCCAGCCTCTCTGCTAACGTCCTCCTGTAACCAGCCTCTCTAACGTCCTCCTGTAACCAGCCTCTCTGCTAACGTCCTCCTGTAACCAGCCTCTCTAACGTCCTCCTGTATCCAGCCTCTCTAACGTCCTCCTGTAACCAGCCTCGCCTCTCTAACGTCCTCCTGTATCCAGCCTCTCTAACGTCCTCCTGTAACCAGCCTCTCTGCTAACATCCTCCTGTATCCAGCCTCTCTAATGTCCTCCTGTAACCAGCCTCTCTAACAGCCTCCTGTATCCAGCCTCTCTAACGTCCTCCTGTATCCAGCCTCTCTGCTAACGTCCTCCTGTAACCAGCCTCTCTAACGTCCTCCTGTATCCAGCCTCTCTAACGTCCTCCTGTATCCAGCCTCTCTAACGTCCTCCTGTATCCAGCCTCTCTAACGTCCTCCTGTATCCAGCCTCTCCAACATCCTCTTGTATCCAGCCTCTCTAACGTCCTCCTGTAACCAGCCTCTCTGCTAACATCCTCCTGTATCCAGCCTCTCTAACGTCCTCCTGTATCCAGCCTCTCTAACGTCCTCTTGTATCCAGCCTCTCCAACGTCCTCCTGTATCCAGCCTCTCTGCTAACGTCTTCCTGTATCCAGCCTCTTTGCTAACGTTACCGCGAAAAGTTTGTTGCACAGCTAGCTAAAAGATTAAAAACAACGGTTTGTGTATTTCCAAATCGTGGCAACAACATGTCGCCCACTTTGCGTGGCGTTCATAGACTATTGATACAGACAAGCCGTTCCATGAGCAGAGAGACCCGTGCAGACAGAGTGGAGGTAATGTAATTATTACAAACGATAACTGACTTGGTAAAGAACTATTAGGAATTTCTGACCACTAAGTTAGGGTGCCTTGTTGTGTATACTGTTTACTTTTACTCTTATTCATAGTATATATTCAGATTCTAATTCTTTACTGCCTATATTTATTGTAACGTATAATAATATAACCAATAGGGCATACAGACCCTCATCTGTATGAACCTCTGTTTACACTGTTTATTTGTCTCAGTTTTATATTCAGAGTTAACGTTAATTATATTGTTTACACTGTTTATTTTGTCTCATATTTTTATATACAGATCAAGTTTTATTGTCTATATTTCTGTCTTTCTACTATTACCCTGCCCATACCAGTACCTCCCCTCCCCCATGCTGCTATGATGCCCATATTTCCCCAAGGGGTTCAATAAAGGAATATCTCAAACAATCTTTCTTTCATTTTAATTAAACATTTTAATAGATTCTAATGATGATTAACAAATCTTCCGGGGGGTTTTAATATCAATTCTCTGTTCATTTTATGCCTGTCTATACTTATGTCAATTTAATGCTCATTTTATGCCTATGACTATTTTGTGTGTACACATCACTGCTGTGAAGGACTTTGGGCTGCAATTCTAGTTTGAAAGGTGCTATACAAATAAAGTGTATTGTTATTATCATTATTATGATTATTATATAAACTGTCCCCCTCCAACGCCACCACTTTCTGTCCCCTTTAAACAAACAGAACCTGGAGAAAAACCCAACGTGTTCCTCCTCCTGAATATGAGATGATGGCAATGATGATGAAACTCAGACAAGCTCCATCTCTCTTCCACACACACACACACACACACACACACACACACACACACACACACACACACACACACACACACACACACACACACACACACACACACACACACACACACACACACACACACACACACACACACACACACACACACACACACACACACACACACACACACACACACACACACACACACACACACACACACACACACACACACACACACACACACACACACACACACACACACACACACACACACACACACACACACACACACACACACACACACACACACACACACACACGCGCGCACACACACAGACGGTTAACCCTGTCACTACCACTACAGAAGTTTAACCCTTTCACTACCACACTACAGACGGTTAACACTTTCACTACCACACTACAGACGGTTAACCCTTTCACTACCACACTATAGAAGGTTAACCCTTTCACTACCACACTACAGACGGTTAACCCTTTCACTACCACACTACAGAAGGTTAACCCTTTCACTACCACACTATAGAAGGTTAATCCATTCACTACCACACTACAAATAGTTAACCCTTTCACTACCACACTACATATGGTTAACCCTTTCACTACCACACTACATATTGTTAACCCTTTCACTACCACACTACATAAGGTTAACCCTTTCACTACCACACTACACTACAATGGGTTAAACCTTTCACTACCACACTACAGAAGGTTAACTCTTTCACTACCACACTATATCCTGTTAACCCTTTCACTACAACACTACATACGGTTAACCCTTTCACTACCACACTACAGCATGTTAACCATTTCACTACCACACTACATAAGGTTAACCCTTTCACTACCACGCTACAACGGGTTAAACCTTTCACTACCACACCACAGAAGGTTAACCATTTCACTACCACACTACAAAGGGTTAACGTTAACCCTTTCACTAACACACTACAGAAGGTTACCCCTTCACTAGCACACTACGGAAGGTTAACTCTTTTACTACCACACTACAGATGGTTAACCCTTTCACTACCACACTACAGGAGGTTAACCCTTTCACTACCACACTACAGAAAGTTAACCCTTTCACTACCACACTACAGAAGGTTAACCCTTTCACTACCACACTATATAGAAGGTTAATCCATTCACTACCACACTACAAATGGTTAACCCTTTCACTACCACACTACATATGGTTAACCCTTTCACTACCACACTACATATTGTTAACCCTTTCACTACCACACTACATATGGTTAACCCTTTCACTACCACACTACATATTGTTAACCCTTTCACTACCACACTACATAAGGTTAACCCTTTCACTCCCACACTACACTACAATCATGGGTTAAACCTTTCACTACCACACTACAGAAGGTTAACCCTTTCACTACCACACTATATCCTGTTAACCCTTTCACTACAACACTACATAAGGTTAAACCTTTCACTACCACACTACAGAATGTTAACCATTTCACTACCACACTACATAAGGTTAACCCTTTCACTACCACACCACATAAGGTTAACCCTTTCACTACCACACTACAGGAGGTTAACGCTTTCACTACCACACTGCAGAAGGTTAACCCTTTCACTAGCACACAACAGAGGGTTAACCCTTTCACTACAACACTGCAGAAGGTTAACCCTTTCACTCGCACACAACAGAGGGTTAACCCTTTCACTACCACACTACAGCCGTTTAACCCTTTCACTACCACACTACAGAAGGTTAACCCTTTCACTACCACACTGCAGAAGGTTAACCCTGTCACTACCACACTACAGACGGTTAAACAGACACACACACACACACAGCAGCAATCACTCTCCACTCGATCCCACTCACTGCCACAAGTACAGCGTTACACGGCAACAAAGCTGGGTGGGACGTGACAAGGAGAGCGGGTGGAGCAGGCAGATGGAGGAGGGGGGCGCTGTGCAGAGGGAACCTTGAGCGTGAGGAGCGCTAGTGTCCTGGGGGCCGTAGACCTTAGTGTTGACCCGGGTGGCCCTGGGGCCTGCGGCTGAAGAGGGAGGCCCCGTGGGTTTAAGGCTCTTGGCAGAGGCACTAGCATCCTCTTCTTCAGGAAACAGAAGGCGCACACACATATACACACACACAGACACACACACATATATACACGCACGTACACACACACACACGCACATATACACACACACAGACACATATACACGCACGTACACACACACACACAGACACACACACACACGCACACACACACACACGCACACAGACACACACACACATGCACACACAGACACACACGCACACACACACAGACACACACGCACACAGACACACACACACATGCACACACAGACACACACGCACACACACACACACACGGACACGCACACAGACACATAGACACACACACACACATAGACACACACACACACATAGACACACACACATAGACACACACACACACATAGACACACACACACGCGCGCACACACACATGGAACATTTACACGGCAAAGGGTAAAACCAAACAAAACAAAAGAGGAATAAGAAAATAATTAGAAAGCAAAGTCAAAACGCCATCTGTAGGGTTTTGACTGTTACTTGTCGGCGATGCGTCCACATTGATACCAGGCTGATATCAGGGTTATATCAGTATTGGGGAATTCCTCCCAATACCAGGATCTGATACCAAAAGCCACACGTATCAAAACAAAAGCACCTTCCTTCTCCTCATTTTTCACACATTAGAAGCATGTCAGACCTCTCTAATGGAGAAAAATGCATTCGGTCCCCAAACTAATGTCACGTTTAGCATGGTGTTTGCCGTGAACAGGTGGGACAGGCGCCTTGTTTGCGGAAAATCTCTTTACATCCTCTCTCCGCGGTTCATTTCATTCAGCCGGTGAACTTCGGAGCCGCGGAGAGGAAGGGTTTAGTGCGGGAGATTAGGCAGTTACACAGATGCAAGATGGAGATGATCAGTGTAGAGAGCATTAGTGAGGGATGTGATTATTTCACATGCTTGGGCCCGGAGGTGCGAAGGTGCTTGGGCCTGGAGGTGCTTGGGCCCGGAGGTGCTTGGGCCCGGAGGTGGGGTGCAGGGGGTTTGGGAAGAACGGTTGCGAGAGGTCGAAAGGTCAGAAAGGTCAGAAATTGATTTATTAAAAGGGTACGTTCTGAATTCTGGAACCCGATCCCTATTTCCTACTTACCAATGATGTCATTGATCGATAAGGCTGCGTTCACACTGCAAGCCTTAGTGCTCAATTCTGATTTAATGCTCAGATCTGATTTTTGGTTTTGTTTGGCTGTTCACATTATTTTCTTAAATGTGGCCAATTTCAGACTCCAGTGTGAACTCGTCACACTCCTGAACTGACCCGCATGCGGAAATGAACAATAACGAAGATGGACGTAAAAGATTGTGACAAATGTCAATCCAGAGTGACGTGAAAGTCACATGACGATCAGACCGCCCTGTATCTGATTTAGGACCACATATGAAAGTGGCCCAAATCAGAATTGAAAAGATCAGATTCCATGTGATTAGTGCCGTTCACACTGTTGTGAAAGAAATCAGATCCGAGTCACATTTGTCTGCAGTCTGACAGAGAGTCCTTTTTCAGCACAATCCATGCTGTTCTTCATACTGGACACCCACAGCTCCAGATAGTTAGCCACAAAACTGATGTCATGTTAAAGGTGCTGTAAGTGGTATTTAGTTTGTTAGAATATATGTTAAATAGCTCTACGTTACGGAGTGTCTGGTCAGTAACATGGGTCTCCCAGTCCCTCCACTCTGCAGTAAACACAAAATACCTTTCCTGGCATCCTGTTCAACTTTATCCAAACAGGATAAGATATTTTTACTTATTTCAAGACATCTTGCCAAATGTGCTTACTGCACTGGCAGATCATTTTACAAGTTTTTATTTCTTATTTTTATCAGACCATTTTTTGCAGTGTGGAGTTCTCTCTCCTGATTGGATAAAGTGAGAAGGGATACCAGGAAATGTATTATGTTTACTGCAGAGCAGGAGGGACAGAGAGACCCATGTTACTGACCAGACACTCTATATCAGTGATGGCTGTCGGGAGTGTAGAGTTTTTTTTTTTTTTTTACCATTATGTAAAAAAAAAATTATTTTCACTAAATTGAGTACAACTTCAAACCGATCAAGGTTAAATTAAAGGGGCACTTCACCAAAAAACAAAGCTGATTTATTTTGCCCACAATCTCACAGACATCCAAACACTCTAAACTGTTTTACACACATCAATCTAGTCTGACGGTCATTGAGAGTAAATTAGTGTGACTATGGCCACCAGTGATGTCATCGGGGACATTGTGTTGTGTTAATTACAGCTCCATGCAATGATGTAAATGAAGAAAGGTATTATTTTAACATGTAAAATACCGCTTACAGCACCTTTATTGACGCTCCAGTCCACAGAACCACTGAAACCTACTTTGGGAGCACTGGGTATCAGTGTTCATTTAATTAATGGCTTGTACAAACTGGAGCGTGGCCCCATTGACGTCGCATTCGTTTTGTGGCTAACTAGCCTGAGCTGCAGATATCCAGTAGAAAGAACAGCATGGATTGTGCTGAAAAGGGACTCTTATCGATCAGCATCATGGTAAATGGTGCATTTATATAACAGGTTTTTATCCAAAGTGCTTTACAATTTTGTTCCTCACATTCACCCATTCACTCACACATTCACACACCGACAGAGGAGGCGACCATGCAAGGTGCCAACCTGCTCACCAGGAGCAGTTAGGGGTTAAGTGTCTTGCTCAAGGACACTTGGACACGCTGACCAGGAGGAGCGGGAATCCAACCGGGAACCTTCTGATTACCAGATGACCTGCTCTAACTCCTGAGCCACTGTCATCTCTAATCATAATAATATCAATAATCATAATCATAATCGATAGGTAGGACATAGGGCCAGGGGTCCTCAATTCAGAACTTACCCTTTAAACAAATGCTACATAATCCTGTCTGACGTTTGTTTAGGACGATCAATCTGTCCTCAGCAGCCTACAGGTTGTCTTCAGCTGCTGACGATGGGTTGTGTTTGTGTAGTCATGTTATGCTCTAACCAGAGGAGCAGAAGTCTGTCCCAAAATATAATGTAGAATCACCCAGGGACACGACCAGGGACAACACTGTCTGTCTATTAAAAGACAGTTTACTTATTTCAGTAACTCAGACACCTCTGTTACACGTATTTTTGTATTTGTCACAGTTAATTTGATACTGTAGGGAGGCCAATAGCGTTTATTACCTGCAGATAATCCTTTTTACATATCTGTAGATACTATATCTATATCTGTACATATCCCTTACCTACCCTTACTAGTAACGCTGCTGGCCAGTATGACTTACTACCATAGTGTCTTTATACCTGTATCACTGTACATACATCTGATTAGTACTATTACTCAGTACTAGTACTCATTTATATATTTTATACCCAGTTGAATCACCTGTACATTGTATATTACTATTGCACTTTACTGTTACATTTGCACGCCAATTAAAATATCTGTGCATTCTATACAAGCTCTTGCCAGACACACCAAGCTCCTGGTAGCCCGGCATTAAAACTTGAATACAGGGGAGCTCCCGTAGCTCACCGCATATCTCGGCGCTATTTCTGCGTCGGGGAAAACCGTGCTCGTCACGGATCTGGGGTACACGAGTTCGATTCCCGGACCCGCCGTATTTTCTCAGAGTGTCTTCCCCTGCTCTACATCCCATTTCAACCTGTTTCTGTTGGTCATGCTTGACCAGAAAAAGCGATAAACGCTAAAAAATAAAGTAAAGAAAAAAAAAAAAAAAAAAACTTGAATACAAAAACATTTCATATATTAAATATAATTTAATCTCCCGACAGCCAGGCTGCCCCCCCAAAATGTAATACCTTTTAAAGCCTTAAATTGAGAATTATGAATTTAATACTTTTCCCTGAATGAATATCGTTAAGTCACCAGATACGATATAGCCTATGAAACGTAATATTTCTGACAACAGCTATTACCCAACAACAAAACATCTGGATACTTTTCAGTGGATAGAATATGAGTTTGGTAGGGTATGTTAGCTGGTTGGTTTTGTTCTGTAGGTTTAAAAACAGACTTAACTATGCTTCAAGCATATAGCATTCTAAAGACCAGCTAGCAGATTATATAGACCTGGACATACAAGTGGCTTTTACTGTGCGAGAGTTACATTTAGTCATTTAGCCGTCACTTTTATCCAAACCGACTTACAAATTGTGTACAACAAGTCAGCAGGGGGAGGTAGTGGTACACTTCTGGTGGCTAAGGATCAGTGTTGCTGAACTTGAGTTAGCATAGGCATAATAGCATAGTAGATAGTAGTATAGACATAGTAGTGTAGTAGATAGTAGTATAGACATAGTAGTGTAGTAGATAGTAGTATAGACATAGTAGTGTAGTAGATAGTAGTATAGACATAGTAGTGTAGTAGATAGTAGTATAGACATAGTAGTGTAGTAGATAGTAGTATAGACATAGTAGTATAGTAGATAGTAGTATAGAAATAGTAGCATAGTACATAGTAGGTAGTAGTATAGACATAGTAGTATAGTAGATAGTAGTATAGAAATAGTAGCATAGTACATAGTAGGTAGTAGTATAGACATAGTAGTAGCATAGTAGATAGTAGTATAGACATAGTAGCATAGTACATAGTAGGTAGTAGTATAGGCAGGCATAGTAGCATAGTACATAGATCATTTTCAGAGTTAATTATATTGTTTACACTGTTTATTTGTTCTCATATTTTTATATTCAGATCAAATTTGATTGCCTATATTTATACTCGTTCTAGTCTTTCTACTATTACCCTGCCCATACCTGTACCTCCATGCTGTTATGATGCCCGAATTTCCCCAAAAGAATATCTTATCTTATCTTTGTATAGACATCGTAGCATAGTACATAGTAGACAGTAGTATAGACATAATATAGTAGCATAGTATATAATAGTCAAAGACAGTAAGATAGCTATTTTTCTTTTTTTAATTCAGATATTGATTGAAAAGGTGTGTTCTCATTGCGGCTTCTTAGCACCATGCTGTCGTCACTACATGATACTGACCTCTGGGCTCTGAGGCTGTGGTGGTGCTACTGGTGGTGTGGGAGGCTGCAGAGGAATCACCCACAAAGGTGTCAGCTATCCTCTGTCCTGCACACATGGCCTTCAGCGTCTGGAAGACTGCCTGGGGAGCCACGTTCATCTTCAACAAGTCTGCGATGATCCTAAACGGGCAGGAAGAGAGGTTGATCGATGTGCACAAGCAGTCCTATGACGTATATCATGCCAGTTAGGGTACCTTGTGTATACCGTTTACTTTTACTCTGACTCATAGTATAGATTTGTATTGCCTATATTTATTGTAACATATAATATAACCGGGCATACAGACCCTCATCTGCACCTTTGTTTACACCGTTTAGTTAATAGTACAACAGTACACTGTTTATTTTTCTCATATTTCTATATTCAGAGCAAATTTCCTTGCCTATATTTATGTCTTTCTACTATTACCCTGCCCATACCTGTACCTTCCCTCCCCCATGCTGCTATGATGCCCAAACAATAAAGGAATATCTTATCTTATCTTAAAACACACACACACACACGTACACACACGTACACACACACACACACACACACACACACACACACACAAGCATACATCTAATACTTACACAAGCATACTCCAATGTACAGTTACCCCCATCCCGCCTACCCAACCCAACCCCACCCCACCCACCCAACCTCCTCCAATGTACTCTCTTTTTTAGACTATTTTTGTATCACAAACAATACTGTATTTGTAAATCTGGTATGTCATAAATGTACAGATGTAGCAGTATTGTCTATCTGTATGTCATATATGTTATGATGAATTGAAAATGGGGGACCCTGATGTAAACAAGACGAAAGTCTTTCTCTGGTCTGCATCCCCTTAACAATTGTGTGTATTGAGCTGTACTGTATTGTACCCATTCTGCAATCTGCAAACATTTTCAATCAATACATCTAACACTTACTTAAAGACCTCTTGATCTATAGTGATGTCCGCTGCCTGAGTGAGCTCAAACAGTTCATTCTCTTCAGCGTTGAGTATTTTCTTTTTCTTCATGGAGTACTTTTGCACGTTACTAGTTACCACCACTAGCGCTGGAGAATCAGGCGCGGTGGGCAGAGGTCCGGATTGTTGTAATTGAGACATCAGTTACCTGAAAAGAGACGTGACAAAAAGATTAGATTAGATTAAAATGTATTGTCATCATGCAGCACAAGTACAGTGCAACGAGAGTGCAAATGTAACAGTAAAGTGCAATAGTAATATACAATGTACAGGTGATTAAACTGGGTATAAAATATATACATGAGTACTACTAAGTAATAGTGCTAATCAGATGTACAGAGTTGTAGTATTAATATGTACAGTGATGTATAAACTTAAAGACACTAAGGGATAAACAGATAAGAGAGTAGGTAAGGGATATGTACAGATATAGATATAGTATCTACAGATATGTACAGGTATGGATAGATATATATACGGTAAGAATAAATATATATACGGTATATACAGCATTATTGTACATGCGATCATAATACAGAGTTATATTATAAGAAATAACGCTAGACCTCCACCCAGTAACGTTACCAATGTGCAAAATGTATACCATACCTAGTGACTGCGTTTCTAAAAAATATTGTCCTTTCTTCAGAGTGACTTTAAGCGGGAAGTTTAACTAACTATAATGCGATTTGCCTATGCATCTACAAAAGATAAACTAGCCCCTATTATTGATTCGGCTGTCAAACTCAAACGGAAGGGTTTCCTACATAATAGACGCACAAATAGTGCGTCATCGTGGCAGCAGGTGTCGAACACAAACACTAGATGGCGCAAACGAACCATTTCTTTATTGATGAAAACGCATAATATGGTTTTTACCTATACATTCGGATCAGCAGTTCAGCACCTGCACTGTTGGTAGGTAAGCCTAGTAAAGGATGTCGCATTGCGTTCATCTTCAATTAATGGACCAATGCAATAGTCTACCAAAGCCCCCCCTCTCTCTATATATATCTCACACACACACACACACACACACACACACACACACACTTCAGAAACAAACATAGTATCAATGAGAGCATCAATAATACACCTGAGTGATGTCTAGTTAAAAAAAAAAAAAAAAAAAAAAAAAAAAAAAAGCCCCCCCCCCCCCCCCAGTGCTGGGCCCTTGGAATCATCCTAAGCTACCAAATATAGCAAATATTTATTTTAAAGCCCCATTTTTGCCCGATGCTTAATTTAAGAGGTTAATATTAGTCTAACATAGTTAATATTAGTCTAACATCGTTTTTAAGATTATATTTACAAAATACAAACGAGCTCTGAGTATTTCTACCTAGAAAGGCCATAGAGGTCATTTTGACCCCATAGGTTTTAGACGATGTGTCGTCCCAATGTTTGCTATCTTCTTCCTACCCTGGCAGGTGTCCATTGACTAACAATCATTCGTGGTTGCTTTTATTTGTAGACTAACGTAAAGAAAAGTAAAAACTCAGCCTGGCTAAAACCAAGGGCTTTGGCCAAAAACATAAAATAGAGCTGTATGACATTTCACTGTCAAAACGGTTGGATCATCTTTTCTATGTTGAAAGACCGAACCACTTGTTTATTCACTCCTCATCCACCGTTTAATCAAAGTTTACAGTGACCTGTAAAGACTGTGAAAGAGGACAGTTGGGGGATATTATTTTGGAGGAATGCGGCACGGTGTGGATGGATTCCTAAAACAAAACAATAAACACTTAATTTTGGGTAGTAATACAGGTAGCAACACGGGTGGTAATGCGTGTTACTTGACATAGTAACTGTAATAATATTACTGAAATCCTACTAATGACACGTTATATTCCTGTGTTACTGCTAAAAGTAATATATTATTGTAACAGTGTTACTTGCGACCCCCAACACTGTCCTCTAGCGCCACCATCAGGCCAAACATTCCATTTTCAAATAAGCGCATATTCTGATCTAACTTTGTACAGTCACAACATTTGCTGTGAATGTGCATGACCCCTAGAGGGAGAAACCTGTTGATGTTTGTGACCCTATGGCCTTTCCTCTAGAGTAGGTTGGTACCACCCCCCCAGGGGGCGTTCAGAGAGTGTTGGTACCACCCCCCCCAGGGGGCATTCAGAGAGTGTTGGTACCACCCCCCAGGGAGTGTTCAGAGAGTGTTGGTACTACCCCCCAGGGAGTGTTCAGAGAGTGTTGGTACCACCCCCCAGGGAGTGTTCAGAGAGTGTTGGTATCACCCCCAGGGAGTGTTCAGAGAGTGTTGGTACCACCCCCCAGGGAGTGTTCAGAGAGTGTTGGTACCACCCCCCAGGGAGTGTTCAGAGAGTGTTGGTACCACCCCCCAGGGAGTGTTCAGAGAGTGTTGGTACCACCCCCCAGGGAGTGTTCAGAGAGTATTGGTATCACCCCCAGGGAGTGTTCAGAGAGTGTTGGTACCACCCCCCAGGGAGTGTTCAGAGAGTGTTGGTACCACCCCCCAGGGAGTGTTCAGAGAGTGTTGGTACCACCCCCCAGGGAGTGTTCAGAGAGTGTTGGTACCACCCCCCAGGGAGTGTTCAGAGAGTGTTGGTACCACCCCCCAGGGAGTGTTCAGAGAGTGTTGGTACGACCCCCCAGGGAGTGTTCAGAGAGTGTTGGTACCACCCCCCAGGCAGCATTCAGAGAGTGTTGGTGTGGTACCACCCCCCAGGGGGCGCTCAGAGAGTATTGGTACCACCCCCCAGGGGGCACTCAGAGAGTGTTGGTACCACCCCCCAGGGGGCACTCAGAGAGTGTTGTTGTTACCACCCCCCAGGGGGTGTTCAGAGAGTGTTGGTGTGGTACCACCCTCCAGGGGGCACTCAGAGAGTGTTGTTACTTGTTACCACCCCCCAGGGGGCGTTCAGAGTGTTGGTGTGGTACCACCCCCCAGGGGGCGCTCAGAGAGTATTGGTACCACCCCCCAGGGGGCACTCAGAGAGTGTTGTTGTTACCACACCCCAGGGGGTGTTCAGAGAGTGTTGGTGTGGTACCACCCCTCAGGGGGCGTTCAGAGAGTGTTGGTGTGGTGCCACCCCCCAGGGGGCGTTCAGAGAGTGTTGGTACCACCCCCCAGGGGGCGTTCAGAGAGTGTTGTTACCACCCCCCAGGGGGCGTTCAGAGAGTGTTGGTGTGGTACCACCCCCCAGGGGGCGTTCAGAGAGTGTTGGTAGTACCACCCCCCAGGGGGCGTTCAGAGAGTGTTGGTGTGGTACCAGCCCCTAGGGGGCGCTCAGAGAGTGTTAGTACCACCCCCCAGGGGGGCGTTCAGGGTGTTGGTGCCACCCTCCAGAGGTCCGGATTGTTGTGATTGAGACATCGGTTACCTGAAAAGAGACGTGACAAAAATATTAGATTAGATTAAAATGTATTGTCTTCATACAGCACAAGTACAGTACAACAAAAATAAGTTTGGCATCCAACCAGAGTGTAAATGTAACGAACGGTAAAGTGCAATTATACAATGTACAGGTGATTAAACTGGGTATAAAATATAGCGCTATTAATTAGGCAATTCATTTTGCCCTACATTGCTTTTTAAATGGACTAAACATTTATTGTGTCCTTCAATAACATTTGTTATGCTCATGGAATGGTCTGAAAATAAATAAAATAAAAAGTACAAATCTCACACACACACACACACACACAGTTCAGGGTGCGAAACAGCTGACGGACAGTTCCATGTTCACACTGGGGAGAATACTAATATTTTATATTACTAGTCTCTGTTGAGATGTATCACTATTAAAACACGTCAGACACCTATCGCCAGGCACAAAAAACAAGACACGACCATCTTCAGTAACATCTCAATGTTTTACAGCAGTAAGTTGCAGTCGCGGCGGTAAGACGAGCTGACGGTTAATAATCATCACAGTGATCATCATCTGACCCCCCCCCCCCCCCCCCCGTCGCCGTCGAAGTGGTTTAGTCCAACAACAATGGCCGCCGCCGCTGTGGGCATAAACAAGCAGGGCGCCGCAGGGACGATGGAGCCGTGTATTCGAGGGAGGGCAGCGAATGGAAGTACAGTAAAGGTCGGTATATATTCTTACTGTGAAGAACCGTGTGCATGGATATTAGAAAGCACTGTATTGCTTGGAGAAAGTCGTCGCAGCAGGGACGGCGGGTTCCTGGCTGCGTTGACGTGAGGAGGGTTTGTGACGTCACAGAGCTAACTGTCGGCCTTTCTTGAGCCTGGATGATGACCGTGCTGCTAACGCTACATCTAAAGTTGGCAAATGCGAACTGTTGCTACTAATAAATAATGCAATGGTTACTAATCTCTTCTTCGTTCGGTGCCGGTTATTAATAAAACGCCGGGCCCGTATTGGCTGCATGCTAGTTTACCTGTCGTGCTGCTAACGACGTTAGCCAGCCAACCTTATAGTTATGATGAATTGAAAATGGGGGACCCTGATGTAAACAAGACGAAAGTCTTTCTCTGGTCTGCATCCCCTTAATTGTGTATTGAGCCGTACTGTACTGTACCAATTCTGCAATCTGTTAATAAAAATGTCAATCAATCAGCCACTTTGGCAGAGTGGCACTACCAGTCTGGCGAGGTGCAGCGCCGGTCCTGTGTGTGTATTCGTTCCGTGGTGTAAACAAAATGCTGTAGGTCGACAGGACTGATTGATTGATAACTTTATTAACAGATTGCAGAATGAGTACAGTACAGCTTAAAACATACAATTGTTAAGGGGATGCAGACCAGAGAAAGACTTTCGTCTTGTTTACATCAGGGCCCCCCATTTTCAATTCATCATAACATGACATACTACATGACATACAGATAGACAGTACTGCTACATCTATACATTTATGACTGTGACAGTCTCTTGACAGTCTTGATAAATGTGTGCGTGCATTAATTTCATGCAACTTGTTCACCTATATAACTGTATGATAGCATGTACAATAATGCCTGTATACCCCATATATATTTATTCTTACCGTATGTATATATATCCACATCTGTCTGTACATACCTGCATAATCCTGTTTACATATCTACATATCCCTTACCTACTCTTACTAGTTACACTGCTGGCCTGTATGACTTACTACCATAGTGTAATATCACTGAGAGTGAGTTTAACCCATAGCACCGCTACTCACCCCAGCCCTTCTTGACTGCGCTTCACGATACCATCCGTTACGTAAGGGATAATGTATAGCTACGAGGTCATTGTCGCAAAATAATTGACCGACACGTAGTTTAAAATACCGAGCCGCTTCGGCGAGGTGTTTTAAACGTCAGTGAAGGTCAATTATTTTGCGACAATGACCGAGTAAAGCTATACATTATCCCGCTTATTACATGGCTAACTTACTAACAATATACCTAATTCATTTGACAAATCGCAGTTCTGTGGCTCTGTCAGCCCAAATAAAGTGATTATTATTATCGCGGGCAGCCTCTGTTCTGGCTCCGCTGTAATCTACACACACTCCGCTGTCAGTGCAGCCGCGGCAGGTGTGTCTGATTTGCTGCACTGATGTGGGCTTGATTGCGAACAGCTGCGCACATCGGTCATTATTGTCCCACAGCGGTCATTATTGAAAAATTATGACCGCTGTCGGGGGGCTATTGACCAATCACAAGCAAGCATTTCGGCGAATGTGAAAACGCCATGTAATAAACATGTATAAAAAGGTTAAAACTAAGAGAAGGCTTTTGTGAAGAGGTACGTTTTTAGTCCTCTTTTAAAAGAAACAGTGGTGTGGTGCTTTCAGGTAGTCAGGGATGGCATTCCACAGGCGAGGAGCAGCCGAGCAGAAGGCCCGGTCGCCCATGGTTGCACTTTACTGTCACATTTGCACTCTGGTTGGATGTCAAGCTTCTTTTCGTTGTACTGTACTTGTGCTGTATAATGACAATACGTTTGAATCTAATTGTATGCCCACCAAAATCGACTGGTGTGGTTAGTTACACATTCATCATAGTGTCCTCATGATGTGTTTTGTGATGCAATATGGCTCAATACCACAGCTCATTGGCCAATGTTGTGATAATCAATCACACAACATGATGCGACCAAGAATACTATTTAATAAATGTACCGTAATAGAGGAATTGTACGGAGTGCTTGTGTAGTTCTTTCTTCCAATATGGCTGCCTGTAACCACTTCAAAAAGAAAATGCCTAATTTATGTACAGCGGTAGAGTAGGTGAAACATTGGAAAAGCATATTACTGTTACACTGTGATTTGTTTACCACATCCAGCAATAAGACACATAATGTTCACATTTCTGTTAATATGTTTCTCATGTATTACGCATAGCAAATGTTTTTTGCACATAGCAACTGTTGTCTCTTCCAACATGGAGGAAAAAAGGGCATTCTGAACATTGTGTGAAAAGCCTCTATTGTATGTCTTTCTTTATTTCCAGGTGCTTGAGTGCGGAGTGTGTGAAGACGTGTTCTCTCTCCAAGGGGATAAGGTCCCTCGTCTTCTACTCTGTGGTCATACAGTTTGCCATGATTGTCTTACCAGGCTGCCGCTCCATGGCAGAGCGGTGCGCTGCCCCTTCGACAGACAGGTCACTGGGCTGGGTGAGTTCTGCTGTACGGCTGACCTGAAAATACACATGAAAAGAAAGTCAACTAATTGCCATAGGACAATTTGTCGACTCATCAAATAATCGAATGAACAAATCTGTGGAATTGTGTTTCCCATTGTTATTGTGCCGATGGACCTCCTTAAATCTAATGTTTGTTAAACGCCAAAGCAGAGATGTTATAAATATTGCAGGAAATAAAATCCGAATGGCAAAAAAAAAAAATGAGCGTGTCTATTTTATGTCTGCACTTTATGCATTGCTTTTATTTAGTACATTTTATGCACATTTTATGCCTGTGTCTATTTTATGTCTACATTACCGCTGTGAAGCACGTTGGGCTGCAATTCTTGTATAAAAGGTGCTACCGGTATATAAATAAAGTTTATTATTAATAATAATAATGAATCCACTGAAAAAGTATTATTTGGATAAGACACTGAAGATCGCAAGGCACATGGGTCAAGTGTCTTCACAAAAAGGAGAGGTGTAATTTAAAGCTGATCAAGGTTGCTGCTCATTGAGGTAGAAATGTTCTTTATGTTGAAGTACGTTGTCTGTCTTTGTCCTGATCTGCTCCAGGGGACTCTGGAGTTTGGGGTCTGAAGAAGAACTTTGCTCTGCTTGAACTCTTGGAGCGGCTGCAGAATGGGGCTTCCAGCCAGTCTGGCATGGCAGAGCACGTCCTCCTCAAAGGCATGGGAGAAGTAAGAGCATTATTCAGTCATTTTACCGTGTGATTTATTGTGGACAATATTGCAATTCCGATATAATAAGTAAATGGTGTCATGAGTCTTGGTTATCGAGGAAAATGCAGAGATTTCTGATCTTTTTATTTCTCAACTCAAACATACAAACTTAACCACATGTGATTTTTATATTTAAAAAATAGGACTGTCAATATTAACACGTTCATTTTCTCGATTTGACCCCAGCAGCCTCCCATAGTTACTTTTTCATCCCTGAATCGCATGCCTTTTGAATTAAACCAAGTTGTATGCAGTGATGAACGCCGACGGTCTTTCCCAGCAGAACACCCAAGTTATATTACGCTACACAGGTTGCACACTTCTAACTAACGTTAGATAGCAGTGTTGATAAGAAGGAGCCATCTGCCAACAAATATGTTGTTTCAATATACATGTATTCACAAAATGGGATTACCATCCAAACGTTATTGAAAACTCCTGTGACCAGTAAGTAGGTACTACCTACGTCTAACTTTTCCTAACCATTTTGTGACGGCAGCATTTCCTACCCTATGTGCGCAAATATAATGCGTATATGCATATAATACTCTATAACGGCTCAGATTTGGACATTTAATGAGAGAAGCTGCAGGCTTTCACTCGCATGCATTCAGCACACACACACACACACACACACTTATTTAATTAAATCGCAGCCCTTTTTGCGGTTACGTAATTGCACGGGCCGACATCGTGATTGCAATAGACCTATCTCAAACCCTGCCCTCTTTTCTTGATCCTCCAATCACAACGGTCTCTTGCCTCGGACAAGCTTTGTTTGTCCGAGGCAAGCGACAGTTGTGATTGGAGGATCAAGAAAAGAGGGCAGGGTTTGAGATAGGTCCATTGTGATTAGATGAATCGTGCAGCACTGTCTGTGTGTCCTATATGTGTTGCCCATCTCATGTGTGTGTTGCTGCATGACTACAAATAAAGGCTTCTTCAAAGTCCAGTTTTCGTTTCATCTCATTTCACTAGCAAATGGCGAATCGTCTTCACAGGCGCGGCGCCCCTCCTCCTTCTCAAAGTGTCCTCCTCTCGTTCCAGTGCGTCATCCGCTGCGACGAGGACGAGAGCCACACGGCCTCCATGTACTGCACGGTGTGCGCCACGCACCTGTGCGCCGACTGCTCCCAGCTCACGCACTCCACGCGCACCCTGGCCAAGCACCGGCGCGTGCCGCTGGCCGACAAGCCCCACGAGAAGACGCTGTGCCTGCAGCACCAGGTGCACGCCATCGAGTTCGTCTGCCTGGAGGACGCCTGCCAGCCGGGGCCGCTCATGTGCTGCGTGTGCAAGGAGTACGGCAAGCACCAGGGCCACAAGGTACAGACATGGGTACATTTAGTCATTTAGCTTCTATCCAAAGCAGCAGGGCCACAAGGTACGTACATGGGTACATTTAGTCATTTAGCTTCTATCCAAAGCACCAGGGCCACAAGGTACAGACATGGGTACATTTAGTCATTTAGCTTCTATCCAAAGCACCAGGGCCACAAGGTACAGACATGGGTACATTTAGTCATTTAGCTGAACGCTTTTATCCAAAGCACCAGGGGCACAAGGTACAGACATGGGTATATTTAGTCATTTAGCTGAACGCTTTTATCCAAAGCACCAGGGGCACAAGGTACAGACATGGGTATATTTAGTCATTTAGCTGAACGCTTTTATCCAAAGCACCAGGGGCACAAGGTACAGACATGGGTATATTTAGTCATTTAGCTGAACGCTTTTATCCAAAGCACCAGGGGTACAAGGTACAGACATGGGTACATTTAGTCATTTAGCTGAACGCTTTTATCCAAAGCAGCAGGGGCACAATGTACAGACATGGGTACATTTTACATTTAGTCATTTAGCTGATGCTTTTATCCAAAGCGACTTACCGATTACAGAACAAGTCAGCAGGAGGGGTACAACTCTGGCAGCTAAGGGTCAGTGGTATTGATCGTCAAATAGTGTCGAACCTGGCGGCTGGGTGGCGCAGCGGTCTAAGCGCTCGTCACCAACGTGTGAGACACCGGTATCGAATCCGGCTGTCAGCGTTGCCTCCGGCTTGGGCCGGCCGTCATACTGACTCAATTGGCAGAGTCAGCGGGAGGGAAGTCGATGGGTGGTAATCTGGTCATTGTAAACAGCGACTCCTACAGGTCGCTCAGGGCGCCTGCACAGCAAGGACAGGAGATGTCGAGGGTAGTGTGAGCCTCCCACACGTTACACCTCGCCAATGAGAGTCCGCGCTGGCAGGTGAAAAAAAGTGGCTGGCTGACTGCATGTATCGGAGGGGACATGCGATAGATTCTTCAACCCTCCCTACGACCGACCAGTGGGGGGCACATGCGAGCAACGATCAAGACGGGAGGGGGGAATTGGCACGACTAAATTGGGATGGGAGAAAAAAACAGAAAAGGGAGAAAAAGTGGATAAAAAAAAGTGTCGAACTTGAGTGTTACACTCTTGAGTGCATAGTAATATAGACATAATTAGCATGATGGGCAGTAGTAGTATAAGAATAGTAGTAAGGTACATAATAGTAAAAGACAGTAAGGAGATTCCTAAAGATTGTGGTTCTGTGTGACTGCCAAAAATGATACGGTATATAAATGTACCAGCCACAACCAGATTTTTACCAGCGTTTCCCCACCCTGGAACAACTCCTAAATCAAGTGCAACATCTTAAGTACAGTAGCTATACTCGTATACTTGTATCACAAGGTATGATCATGGCTCCGCTTTTCTTTTTTAGCATGCTGTCCTTGAGGCTGAAGCCAGTCAGATCCGTGCGTCCATCCTGGACATGGCCCACTGCATCCGGACCTTCACAGAGGAGGTGTCTGAGTACTCCAGGAAGCTGGTGGTCATTGTGCAGCAGATAGAAGGAGGGGAGCAGATGGTGGAGGATGGGATCAGCATGGCCCACACAGAACATGTGAGACCTGGAGTCATTCGAATAATTTCATCTATTGAGTTTCTGCATGCCGGGTATTTTACAGATGGGATTAAGCCATAATCTGGTGATATTATTCACAGCATGGGTGAGTTTACATGTCTAGTATATCCTGGGTCTTAATAATGCTGTATATATATATATATATATATATATATATATATCTGTCTGTACATACCTGCACATAATACTTTTTACATATATTTAGATACTATATCTATACGTGTACATATCTCTTACCTACTTACCAGTGATGGGAGTAATGGCGTTATAAAGAACGGCGTTACTAACGGCGTTAGTTTTTTCAGTAACTAGTAATCTAACGGATTACTTGTCCAATCTTAATAACGCTGTTACCGTTAGTGCCAAAAAATGCGGCGCGTTACTGTCTATGATTGAAGCTTTTTTTTTTTCATCAGAAAGATCTCTGCGCCGAGAGGCATACTGTCCTTCTCAGCCAACCTCAGTGCGCGATTGGCTGAGGTTGAGTAAAATGTCATGGTAAGCCAATCAAAGGTAGAGGTGGGCGGGTGCCTCTAGAGTCTGACACACAGCGCCACAACACGAGCGACTCAGTCAGCGTGAGACCGCGGTCCGTGTACGTTTTGATAGTTGGTTTGGCGGCCAAATAATCCAAAACGAACAACACAAGCGAGCAGTCAATGACAGACCGCGGGACCATGAGTGTTTTTTGTTCACTCTTGTTGCACTGCAGTAGTGGAGGCTCTACTCTGCTGACATAGTGTTGCACTTCCTGGTTTAATAGCACAGTCTTCAGGTGCTCAGAGTCAGAGATATATATATATATCTGTATGTCATGCATGTCTTAAATGTCATGATTAGATTTGTTTAGATGATTAGATTAGATTCTTATATCTGTATGTTGTGTATGTCATAAATGTCATGAATTGAAAATGGGGGACCCTGATGTAAACAAGACGAAAGTCTTTCTCTGGTCTGCATCCCCTTAACAAGTGTGTGTACTGTACTGTACCCATTCTGCAATCTGTTAATTAAAATGTTCAATCAATCAGTATATATTTGTTATTTATTTTTGGTATAGTGCTTAACAAGCATAATTTATTGTTGCCCAGTTGTGGCCTGTTGAGGGGCAATGCATGATATCAAAAGTTCCAAAACATCTATTGTATTTGTATGATCCACTATATAAACATAGTAATTATAATAATATCTACATACATGGCATTTGATTGGAGGCTAGTCTCACTTTGTCCCACAGCAACATTAAAATAGTTTAGATTTGTGTATGTTGTTTATGTAAAAAAAAATTACTTGAAAGTAACGCAATAGTTACTTTCTGAAATAACTAGTTACTTTTAGAATTTGTAACTGAGTAAGTAATTTAGTTACTTTTTGGAAGAAGTAACTAGTTACTTTTTAAAAGTAACTTGCCCAACACTGCTACTTACTACCACTGCCATAGTGTCACTGGACATATTAATACTACAACTCTCTACATAGATCTGATTAGCACTATTACTCGGTAGTACTAATTTATATCTAGTTTAATGTACATTGTATATTACTATTGCACTTTACTGCTTCATTTGCACTCTGGTTAGATGCCAGACCTCTGTATTTGTGCTGTATGATGACAATACATTTGAATCTAATCTAATCGCTAGGGATGCACCGAATGGGAAATTCTTGGCCGAAACCGATACCGAAAATAGGAAACAGTTGGCCGAAAACCGAAAGCCGAAAGGCCGAAAATGATTCATAGAATAGAATTTTTTTTTACCAATGTTGTTTAGCTACCTGATTATGGAAAAATATATGATTATGGCTAAACTTAACTTAAATAATAAATAATCACTATTATGGGTCTTTTTGTATCACAAACAGTACTGTATTTGCAAATCTGGTATGTCATAAATGTATAGATGTAGCAGTACTGTCTATCTGACATGTATGTCCAGGGACGTGCACAGGACTTTAGAGGGGCAGGTGCTCAAAGGCTGAAAAGGGCACTACACTTGTGTATATATAAACCGAGCGCACGTACAGGTAGCGCGCGTGGGCGATTTTCAAGGGCCCTTTCCGGGCGGAGCCCCCTTTTTATGCTTTTTGGGGGTTTTTGGTGATCAAATATTGAATATTGAACTATAATAATCAGTGCAGGAGCTCACTTATCCTTGAAAGACACTTTTATCACTGACTTAAAAGGCCCACACATCTCCATAAATGTTCAGGGGGGAGGGAATAAGTGCTTACCCTACAGACCCCAAGAAGTGCTGTATATTCTGTATTGTTTAATATAAATGCATTTTTTATTCCAATCCCGATTTGTATTTGAGATTCCCAAATCCCATCGGACTTGACTTCTTCGTGTCCCTCAATGAGTGTAATACCAGCATTCAACAGCGGTTTCTATCATCATCATCATCACCACCCACGCTATGCATAAAATATATAGGTCCGCGGAGAGGCACGCTGAGGAGGCCGTGCAAACTGCAATGGAATATGGGGCATCTCTCTCTTTACCTAATATTTTGATTATATCCTGACATTTTTCAGTTGGAAGGGCAGTCTATATGCGGAACGGTAAAACATTTTTTTTTTTTTTTTTCAAAAAGGGCACTTTTTTGATGAGGCTCAAAAAGGCAGGTGCTCAGGCCCCCCTTGGCCTCTATGTGTGCACGTGCCTGTGTATGTCATATATGTCCTGATGAATTGAAAATGGGGGACCCTGATGTAAACAAGACGAAAGACTTTCTCTGGTCTGCATCCCCTTAACAATTGTGTGTATTGAGCTGTACTGTATTGTACCCATTCTGCAATCTGTTAATACAGTTTTCAATCAATCAATCAGAGAGAGAGAGAGAGACAATCTCTCCCCCTCTCGCTCTGAATAATATGCATATTAGATCACTCGGTGATAGTAAATAAGGATAAAGTATGTTAAAGACGCATTTATTGGACTCGTTGCGCGCGGAGTTTACATACTGTAGAAACAGCGCGACTCCCGAGGAGATGCATTGCTCCCGAGTCCCAAGAGGAGTATCACGCAGGACAGACAGCGTCAATGTGAGAGAAACAATCCCTCCCCCTCTCGCTCTGAATAATATGCATATTAGATCACTCAGTGATATATATAGTAAATAAGGATAAAGTATGTTAAAGACGCATTTATTGGACTTGTTGCGCGCGGAGTTTACATACTGTAGAAACAGCGCGACTCCCGAGGAGATGCATTGCTCCCGAGTCCCAAGAGGAGTATCACGCAGGACAGACAGCGTCAATGTGAGAGAAACAATCCCTCCCCCTCTCGCTCTGAATAATATGCATATTAGATCACTCAGTGATATATATAGTAAATAAGGATAAAGTATGTTAAAGACGCATTTATTGGACTTGTTGCGCGCGGAGTTTACATACTGTAGAAACAGCGCGACTCCCGAGGAGATGCATTGCTCCCGAGTCCCAAGAGGAAGAGGAGTATCACGCAGGACTGAAGGCGTCTACCTTAATGATAAGCAAGCAGTGCAAAAATGCGGAAGCATTCGTCACCGCACGCCACTACGGTAAAGCGCCTTTCTTTTCAGGCCCGCTTTGGGAGCTGTCGCGCGGAAATAGGCTGTCTATTGCCATTCTCTTTGACAAACTCTAACCTTAACCAGCTCCTTAACAGCGCCTAAACTTAACCGTTCTAACCTTAACCAACTCCGAAACAATGCCTAACCTTAACCTTAACCATGCCTAACCTTAACCATAGAAATTATATTGCCATTCTCTTTGACAAACTCTAACCTTAACCAGCTCCTTAACAGCGCCTAAACTTAACCGTTCTAACCTTAACCAACTCCGAAACAATGCCTAACCTTAACCTTAACCTTAACCATGCCTAACCTTAACCGGCGAAAGAATACACGTTAAAAAAAAAAATCACGTTAAAAAAAAAATATTCGATGGGATTCTAACTCACCAGCAAACGAGCCATAGGATCCACAGCCATGTAGTCCTGCCAATTGAGCTATTTCTAGATACTGAATAAGGGGCGGTGACTTATATATATTGAGCTCCGCTCGTGTCGAACCAAGGCGGGATCTCATGCGCATGCGCGGGCACCTCGCGCGAGCACGCCGGCGCACGCACGCACCTGAGCGAGCACGCCGCCGCCGGTGCACGCACGGGCGCTGGGCGGCGGAAAATGAAAGGCGCATTACCGCACGCCACTACGGTAGAATGCTTCCGCATTCTTGCACTGCTTGCTTATCATTAAGGAAAAGGCGGACTGAAGAGCTCACAGCACGCATGTAATGAATCCGCGTTTTAATGACATCATCACAACAACACGCGTTAGGTTGCTTCTGTTTCGGTGATATATTTTCGGTGAAAAAACTCTTTCGGCCGAAAGCCGAAAGGCCATTTTCGGCCGAAAACTTTCGGTGGCCGAATTTTCGCTGCACCCTAATCGCCAATGTTTTGAACATTGGTTTGGTGAACATTGGCATGAACTTTATAGACAGTTGCTCTCAGGGAATGTTTTGATTTCTTCAAAACGGAATATAAAAAAGAAGCAGTGAAGCTGGACCAGCACTCTCAGGTTCAAGTATTTAATGGCAGCCTGAAACAAACATGTTTCGGAATTACTTATTCCTTCGTCAGTGTTATAACTTGCAAGCTATAACACTGACGAAGGAATAAGTAATTCCGAAACATGTTTGTTTCAGGCTGCCATTAAATACTTGAACCTGAGAGTGCTGGTCCAGCTTCACTGCTTCTTTTTTATATATTACTTAATGGGATTTCAGCACCCAGTGTCGAATTTTGAGAGCGCGGTCTATCTTGACATTTGATTTTTTCAAAACAGAAAATAATAGTAGTCTTGTTGTTTTTTATTAACATTATTTTATTATTATAATTATTTTCTCTCACTTAGGTAATACTTGTAAAGTTTTATTTTAAATGTTGGGATATTGTAAGAAAGGGGCAGGACTAGATACGCTGTGCTTCCTTCTGTTCCTTCTCCAACTCATCCTTGATTTGTTATGGTAAATGAATCTCCTTTTATCCAAAGCACGTTACAATTTATGCCTCACATTCACTCACACATTAATACCAGATAATTAATTCATGGCAGAGGCGACCATGCAAGGTGCCAACCTGCTCATCGGGAGCAGTTAGGGCTAGGGGTCTTGCTCAAGGACACTTCAACACACTGCTGGGAAGAGCTTGGAATCGAACTGGGGGACCTTCAGATTACCACACGACTGCTCTAATGTCTCGACGACATTGAAAATGGGGGTGACCTGGGGAGCTCCCGTAGCTCACCGCATATCTCGGCGCTATTTCTGCGTCGGGGAAAACCGTGCTCGTCACGGATCTGGGACACGAGTTCGATTCCCGGACCCGCCGTCATTTCTCAGAATGTCTTCCCCTGCTCTACATCCCATTTCAACCTGTTTCTGTCGGTCATGCTTGACCAGAAAAGCAATAAACGCTAAAAAAAAAAAGTAAAAAGAAAAAAAAAGAAAAATGGGGGTGACCTCAATTGTCTTTTCGAGAATAAATAAATAAAAAAGTTTGAAACCTCCTGAGCCACTGTCTCATGGCTCTGTGTACGTTTTGTTGTGTTCGAGGTAAATAAAGTTAAATAAAGAATCGAATGGAACTCTGGTCTGCCTCCCCCCAGGTCCCTGGCACGGCGGAGAGTGCGCGCACCTGCGTCCGGGCCTACTTCGCAGACCTCCACGAGACCCTGTGCCGGCAGGAGGAGATGGCCCTGAGCGTGGTGGACGCCCACGTCCGGGAGCGGCTCATCTGGCTCCGGCAGCAGCAGGAGGACATGACCATCCTGCTGTCCCAGGTGTCCACCGCCTGCCTGCACTGTGAGAAGACCCTGCAACAGGTAGGGGACCATACGGCCGTCCGCGAGCATCGCTCTCGCTTGATTTCCCCATGACTTTTAATTAATGTTACTCATCCTGTCTTCCTTCAGGATAATGCTAAGATAAGATATTCCTTTATTGATCCCCCTGGGGAAATTCAGGCAGCATGGGGGAGGGGAGGTACAGGTAGTAGAAGACATGATACAGGTCATAGAATATAATTATAGTACAGTGGAGAAGTGGCTTGGGAGGCAGAGCAGGTCCGGAGGTTCCCGGTTCGATTCCCGGCGCTCCTCCCGGGCAGCGTGTCGAAGTGTCCTTGAGCAAGACACTTAACCCCTAACTGCTCCCGATGAGCAGGTTGGCACCTTGCGTGGTTGCCTCTGCCGTCAGTGTGTGAATGTGTGTGAGTGAATGGGTAAAATGTGAGGAACAAATTGTAAAGCGCTTTAAAAGCTGCTATATAAATTCACACACCGGAGGCGACCATGCAAGGTGCCAACCTGCTCATCAGGAGCAGTTGGGGGTTAAGTGTCTTGCTCAAGGACACTTCGACATGCTGCTGGGAGGTGCGGGAATCGAACCGGGCACCTTCCGATTACCAGATGGCCGCTCTACCTCCTGAGCCACTGTCGCCTGCATGTGTAGCTAGCTTACTGGCTGTAAAATCTGGCAGCTTTTTTTCAAACATCCATTTAGTTTGACAGTTAATGGGTTAGAATTAGTACTCCAGTGACTAACAGTATTGGAAGACACTGAATCTCTGTTTATGTTAATTATTACAGCTCAGTTAATTAATGTAGATGAAAAAATAAATAGCAATCCCTCCCTGTTGTAATTCCTTTTGATAATTTATTGATCGACATTTCATTGCAAATAAGTAATTTTATGTTACTTGTAAACATTTATGCAAATGTTATCGCAATATTCTGGGGGTGTTTCAAATGTGGATTTTATGGTGGTTCTTGTTCTGAATCTTCTTGATCTGTGAAGCCCATGGGGGCAATTAGTTGTGATTCCGGGTTATACAAATGCATTTGATTTGATATGAGAAATAAATATAATATAATTAACTCTGAATATAAAAATATGAGAAATATAAACGCAGTAAACAAAGGTGAAGATGACTGTCTATATGCCCTATCGATTACATTATATGTTACAATAGATATAGGAAATAAAGAATTTGAATCTGAATAAATGTGTATGTGTATATATATATACATACTATGAGTAAAAGTAAACAGTATTCAAGAGTATCAGTATACACAAGGGGCAGTATACACAAGCTATCCTAACTGGCACAATATACGTTGTAGTGTGTGCAGGGTTTTCTTCATTCGATACACAATGATCATGTATAGAAAAAGTTCCACATTTATGATGATGGTACTTATGGCGGAAACAGAATAATAAAACCAACACTTGCAGTAGGGTTTAGTTCCCTATGTGTGTTGGAAATGGAATAATAATAATAATAAAACCAACTCCTTGTGCCCTTATTATTTTTTTCCAGCCCTTTCTTCCCTTGTATTAAACATGTTGTTTTTGATGGATGGATGTAGCAACACACAAGTTTTAAATAGATTATTTCATCCTGTTCAGCCTGTTTATCCAACCTGTACATACTGGCAGAGGGTGTAACGGTACAATAAAGTTGAACAATGCCGGCACGTAGCCTTTCGTGACTGTGATGCAAGGCACTTTATCACGCATTTGAAACGGCATCACCCGAATGTGAATATCACTGGTACAAGGAAGAAACAGACCCTAGTGCAAACCCAGCTCCCCGTGGCATTCAAGCAGCATCTCGCTATTAATTCAGACCGGGCCAAAGCAATAACAAACGCCATAGGTGTTTTTATAGCAGCAGATCTGCGACCATACTCCGTTGTCGAGAACACAGGGTTTAAGCACATGTTAAAAGTAATAGAGCCCTGCTACCTAGTTCCCTCTCGTCCGTATTTCAGCCAGCAAGTCATACCAGCTCTGTATAAACGAGCACACGCTACAGTTGTCCACGACTTATCCAAGGCATCTGCTATATAATAATCTTCAGATTTACTTTAAATGTTATTAGTAGGTTACAGCAGTAAGCCTTAGTTTGCTCAGTAAATTATGGCCAATTCGTTTTATATTGTTTAATACAGTTAAATAAATAAATGGATAACTGAACCGTGGTACGTACCGAACTGTGGATTTTGTGTACCGTTACACCCCTACGTGGCAGTACAGCAGTACATTAGGTAGACAGCTTTCTTGGTGCCAAAAAGCACAGCTAATTCAATTAATTAAAGCCAATTTATTGCCTGTGTTCCCCTTCTGACCTAATGAAGGGCAACGATTCTGAACCGCTTGTTAATCTGAATACTTCAAAACCCTGGCCTGAGTACCTGTCACTTTTCCCCAGTGTCTGATTAACATTTTCAGACTGCCAAATAGTTTTCCATAAATCGTTTACATTTGAACTTGGAAACGCTCTATTAAAGGCATTTTTTTAGTTTGTTAAAATAATGGCTCTACATTCTTGAAACAAGTAAAATAGTCTGCCACCAAATCTGGCTTGGCAAGATTTCTTGAAATAAGTAAATAATGTAAAATATCTAGGGTTCTCTCTCCTGATTGGATAAAGTGGGAATGGGATACCAGGAAGTTTATTTTGTGATTACTGCAGAGCAGGAGGGACTTGTAGACCCATGTTACTGACCAAACACTACATCAGTGATGGCTGTCAGAATGTAGAGCACGTACAGCACCTTTCTAAGACTCACTAGAAATATTACAAATGATATACACATGGTTCGGAGTTATGTCTGATATTTCTGGGTCTCTTTCCACTGCAGGATGACTGCAGGGTGGTGTTGGCAAAGCAGGAGATTAACCGGCTGCTTGAGACTCTTCAGAAGCAACAGCACCAGTTCACTGAGTTGGCAGATCACATCCAGCTGGACGCGGGCATCCCTGTCACCTTCACTAAGGTACTCTGTCCCTACCCACAGTCAAGCCTCAAGTCAAGTGTCCCTTTATTAATCCCCTCTGGGAAATTCAGGTGTCATAGCAGCATGGAGGGGGAATATAGGTAGGATAGGTAGTAATAATAATAATAATAGAACATAGAACAAAGTGCAAGTAGTAATGATAATAGTCTGTGCAGTGTTTATTATTAAGAGCCAGATAGTCGTAACAGTGTTTATTATTAAGAGCCAGACATTCCTCCTAACAGTGTTTATTATTAAGAGTCAGATAGTCCTAACAGTTCTCAAGTTCTCCAGCAATTGGCAGCAGTCTGTGCCCACGGTTGTGGAGCCTGATGGCTACTGGCACAAAGGACTGGCCTAGGTGGTTTGTGGTGGGATAAGTCTATGGCTGAACGTGCATCAATAGGAGATAATATATGGATTATTTCTTCACCCGTTTAAAAAAAGATAAATAATATTTAAGATAAGACATTCCTTTATTGATCCCCTTTGGTAAATTCAGGAAATTATAATAATAAAAAAGATGAATAAATTTCAATCAGGAAATTTTTTCCCTTTCCCAGGACAACCGGGTTCACATCGGTCCAAAGATGGAGATCCGGGTGGTGACGCTGGGGCTGGACTCGGCTGGAAAGACCACCATCCTCTTCAAGCTCAAACAAGACGAGTTCATGCAGCCCATCCCCACCATAGGTAAATTAGTTCATCATAACGTTCATCCATATCCGTTTATCTCTAGTCACATGAATACATTGTTTTTAGTCATAAGCGCTTTATTATTTCTTTTTTTTACATAATCTTTTCTTTTCAAGGTTTCAACGTAGAGACGGTCGAGTACAAGAACTTGAAGTTCACTATCTGGGACGTGGGTGGAAAACACAAGCTGAGACCCCTCTGGAAGCACTACTACCTTAACACACAAGGTATGAGCTAATACTTATCTCCACCGTGAATATATTAATAATATTATGTAGACTTCATACTGATCTACTCACCATACAGTGGCCTCAGAGATATCCATCCCCCTTTTTGAGCGCTTGGAGCAGATCTCAAAACAATAAATGCATTTTGTAGCACAACAAAATGTCCCAAAAGTCAAAGGATTGGAGTACTTTAAGAAATAAACTGTAAGACATAAATACTAACCTTGTACTGTCTTTCACTAGTATGCACTCTTAACCCATTTTGACCTAAAACGCCTGCTAATAATGCATTATATAGCCTCCATATACACACAAATGTGTTTCCCAGCTTCAATGGGTTAAGGAATCTACCTTGCAGATATTACTACCTACTATACTAATATGTCTATACTACTATGCACTCAAGACTGTAGCACTCAAGTTCGACACTGTTTAACGAACAATGTTACTGACTATACTGACCCTTAGTTGCCAGAGTTGTACCCTTCCTGCTGACTTGTTGTACACAACTTGTAAGTGGCTTTGGATAAAAACGTTCAGCTAAATGACTAAATGTATGTGGATAGTTTACATTGAGTAGGTTCTTATTAATAGGCCCCGTCTCCTGTCCCCCCCCCTTGTGTGTCTCCTGTCCCCCCCCCCTGTGCGTCTCTCCCCCCCCCCCCCCCCCCTTGTGCGTCTCCTGTCCCTCCCTTGTGCGCGTGCAGCGGTGGTGTTTGTGATTGACAGCTGCCACAGGGACCGTCTGATGGAGGCCCACAGCGAGCTCGCCAAGCTGCTGACTGAGAAGGAGCTGAGAGACGCCCTGCTGCTCATCTTCGCCAACAAACAGGTGCAGCTCTCCAGCCGTTAGCTCACCATCCGTTAGCTCTCCAGCCGTTAGCTCTCCATCCGTTAGCTCTCCAGCCGTTAGCTCACCAGCCGTTAGCTCACCATCCGTTAGCTCTCCATCCGTTAGCTCACCATCCGTTAGCTCTCCATCCGTTAGCTCTCCATCCGTTAGCTCTCCATCCGTTAGCTCACCATCCGTTAGCTCTCCATCCGTTAGCTCTCCATCCGTTAACTCTCCATCCGTTAGCTCTCCAGCCGTTAGCTCACCATCCGTTAGCTCTCCATCCGTTAGCTCACCATCCGTTAGCTCTCCATCCGTTAGCTCTCCATCCGTTAGCTCTCCAGCCGTTAGCTCACCATCCGTTAGCTCTCCATCCGTTAGCTCTCCATCCGTTAGCTCACCATCAGTTAGCTCTCCAGCCGTTAGCTCACCATCCGTTAACTCTCCAGCCGTTAGCTCACCAGCCGTTAGCTCTCCAGCCGTTAGCTCACCATCCGTTAGCTCTCCATCCATTAGCTCTCCAGCCGTATAAGTCTATGGCTGAATGTGCTCATTTGGTTAAATACCAAATATTTGTGCGTGTGACATTGTTTCAGCACAATGACATGACTGGTAGCCAACTAATCTAGTCTGGAAGTGAATGAAGAAACCTATCTGCTGTTTATTGGTTTAATGACTATGTTTTAAACCCATTAGTGTTTTAACTGTGACCAGCTTCTCTGTTAAATCCTGACTTGGCTATCCGTCTGGAGTGGTTACAACTTGTTATCGGACTTCATTATCGATGTAGATGTGAAACGTAGTCAAGCATTAACCCAACACTGACAAACCAAGTCTTCTGTTAAGTGTATTGAGGAGCCATCGTTTGAATTCTCTGTCCTCCATTGAGTAAAACGAGCGTGTCACCCTGTGTCTCCCTGCAGGACGTCCCGGGCGCCGTGTCCGTGGAAGAGATGACGGAGCTGCTGAGCCTCCACAAGCTGTGCTGTGGGAGGAGCTGGCACGTCCAGGGCTGCGACGCCCGCAGCGGGATGGGCCTCCATGAGGGCCTGGACTGGCTCTCCAGACAGCTGGTCGCCGCCGGCGTCCTGGACGTGGCTTAAAGCGCTCACCTCGTCCTCCCCCCCGTCCCCCTGTCCCCCTGGTGGCTGTCCTCTCCCTTCCCCCTGGTGGCTGTCCTCTCCCTTCCCCCTGGTGGCTGTCCTCTCCCTTCCCCCTGGTGGCTGTCCTCTCCCTTCCCCCTGGTGGCTGTCCTCTCCTTCCCCCTGGTGGCTGTCCTCTCCTTCCCCCTGGTGACTGTCCTCTCCCTTCCCCCTGGTGGCTGTCCTCTCCCTTCCCCCTGGTGGCTGTCCTCTCCCTTCCCCCTATCCCCCTTGTCGCTGTCTTCTCCCTTCCCCCTGGTGGCTGTCCTCTCCCTTCCCCCTGGTGGCTGTCCTCTCCCTGTCCCCCTGGTGGCTGTCCTCTCCCTTCCCCCTGGTGGCTGTCCTCTCCCTTCCCCCTGGTGGCTGTCCTCTCCCTGTCCCCCTGGTGGCTGTCCTCTCCCTTCCCCCTGGTGGCTGTCCTCTCCCTTCCCCCTGGTGGCTGTCCTCTCCCTTCCCCCTGGTGGCTGTCCTCTCCCTGTCCCCCTGGTGGCTGTCCTCTCCCTTCCCCCTGGTGGCTGTCCTCTCCCTTCCCCCTTGTCGCTGTCTTCTCCCTTCCCCCTGGTGGCTGTCCTCTCCCTTCCCCCTGGTGGCTGTCCTCTCCCTGTCCCCCTGGTGGCTGTCCTCTCCCTTCCCCCTGGTGGCTGTCCTCTCCCTTCCCCCTGGTGGCTGTCCTCTCCCTTCCCCCTGGTGGCTGTCCTCTCCCTTCCCCCTGTCCCCCTTGTCGCTGTCCTCTCCCTTCCCCTCCCTGTTGACTTTCGTTGTCAAAGCCCCGTCGGTCACAAGATCCCCGTCCCTCACGACCCCCGACACGCAGACGAACGAGACGCCCCGACCACGGCCAGTCGGCTCCACCCTGGTGTCCAGTGTCTTTCTGTGTCCTCGTCTCTTCTTCCACCGGTGATACATGCACCACGTCATCCGCTACCGTGGTGGACGCGAGGGGGAACGAGAGCACGGGATGAAGCCACATAACGTACCGAGAGACACGGTCTATAAATCTTAAGCCTGGGCCCTTAACCCACTAACCCCAACGCTCTTGTGTGAATATAAAATGTGCTCAATCCGATATGGAAGCCGGGGCTGTAACGTGTTGTGGCTTATTAACCACAGACTCCCACTCCAACCCGACGCTAGGTGTAGAAGGCTGATCAATCATAACCAGGCCTAACCCAACTTGTTGCTGATTTCTTGTTTGTTTGTTCCGACTAATCCTTTTACACGATGAGCGGCATCAAACCGTCGTCTCTAGTCAACTGACTCATTGTGTCATGTAAAAAAAGCTCGAGCTCCTCTTTTGTGCCCCGACGCGGTGAATTGTGTCGGTATTTTTTTATATTTCATCCGTTACTCACCCGTAGCCACCCACCGCGTGTGACCGTAACCTATAACCGATGATTCAGAAACCCACGCTAGTCTACACGGTATGTATTGTGCAAGGTGAGGAGTATTATAACTTGCCATTTATTTTTGCCTGATAAGTTGGATGTCTCAGCAGATCAATATTTCTCAAAAGGTCGACGGATTACAAAATTGGCGGAGCGTAAAAACGACATCTTAATCCAGTCCAAATTGCATGTGGTGTGTGAAACGGAGATGGATGTAACAGTTCAGCGCAGTGACTACAGTATATACACTACAGTATATTTACTACAGTATATTATAGAGTATACTACAGTAAATATACATTATATGTATCAACAGGACTTGCTACCAGTAGGCAACATCCTCTCCTTTTTTAAGGTTTCTTCACACATACTAATCATCATCTAGTATCCTGAATTTGTTCTCATTCTGCCTTGATGTCTTAACATAAGCAATAGGAACCGGCATCTCCACAGGGACAATTAAGCATCTCCCAAGTTTCTTGTGTATACAAGTTTATATTTTTTGTTTCGAGTGTGAATTTATTTAATGCCACAGCTGGTCTTGAAATGGCACACCAGTTCGAGTTTGTGTCGATCTATTATTTTGTTTTCTAGTATTTCTGTTACAATACAGTTTACTGATTTAAGACCTATTTATGGTTGGGATGGGGGTTGTTGAAATGTATGAACGTTTTGTTTCTATGCGACCGCTCTGCCTCTGTCTGGTGGAGTGTCTTGCACGCAGAATGCAAAGGATGCACTTGTCTAATGCCTCAGTACATCTTACTTACGTTTGGAAGCGAACAAAGAAACGTATCTGCTGTTTATTGGTGGACTCCAGGTTAGACCCATTTAGTGTTTTAACCGTGACCAGCTTCTCTGTTAAATCCTGTCTTAGCTATCCGTCTGGAGTGGTTACGACGACTTGTTACACAACCTTTTAGTTAACGGACTTCATTATCGATGTAGATGTGAAACGTAGTCAAGCATTAACCTAACACTGACAGCCCAAGTCTTCTGTTAAGTGTATTGAGGAGCCATCGTTTGGTTTGAATTCTCATTCCTCATTGCTATGTAATGTTTACTACTTGTATCTATGTAAAAAGAAAATGCATGTATGAAAATCCCCCCCCCCCCCCCCCCCCCGATTCTAAAAGATCTCCAATTTGTGAAAATCTTTAATTTCTGACGTTGTTTTTGAAACATTTAGAAGCACAGTGCACCTCCACACCTTATTATTAGTGGACTTGATAATGGCTTTTGTAAAATCATTCATAATTAATGTGATGCTGTTAAATAAAATTAACTGACAAACTTAATTTTCTGGTTAGTTACTTGCTTGTTGCCTTCGGGGGCGACTGTTCAGAAAAAAATTAACCCCTACTGTTTTTCTTTACTATTATGTACCCTAATACTATGCTACTATACCTATCATGCTAATGTCTATACCACTATGCACTCAAGAGTGTAACACTCAAGCTCAATATTTGATGAACAACACCACTGACCCTTATCTGCCAGAGATGTGCCCCTCCTGCTGACTTGTTGTTCAATCTTTGGACAAAAGCTAAATGACTAAATTGTAAGATAGGGCATGAGAAAGTAATGTATTAAACAGTGCGGTGGAATACAGCGATGTCCTACATCATGTATAGTAAAGTATTTACGGCCAAGTCTGGCAGTGCGGCTGCTTTAAATTAATTTCCTAGGTAGAGCAGCGTATGCAGCCCTGAGGTACATTTTTGTTACAACAATTGATGAGAAACATAACTGGAAATCATATAAAAAAAAACATAAAAAGAAAAATATCAAACCATTGCAATATTACATAACATTTTATATATTCTAAACAAACTATTGTACTGTTCGCTCATAGTTCCTATAACGTACTGTGTGGAGGTTCAAGTTTGTTTTTATTTGTCACATAACGTACATGTACTCTACAGTGAAATGCTTGGTTCTGTATGAGCCCGAGAATTGGGAAACACGTATAAAACAAAACAAACATTAACCCAATTTTCATAATACAGAAGAAAGCCATAATTGTGAACCAAGCTGATTACTATGAACCAACAAACACATTCTTTATTAAATCAAATACCTTAAAATTGGAAGATCTGGTTGATCTTAGCACTGCAATAATAATGTATAAAGCACATAACCACTCACTTCCAAGCTGCATTCAGGAGTTGTTCCAAACTAGAGAGCCGGTATAAACTTCAATATCGCAAATATAAAAAGTCGATGTACGTATATCTGTTAAAGGGGTAAAACTATGGAATAACTGACAACGAATAAAAAAACGTGTAGTTCGATACATACATTTTTAGAAATTATTCAAATATAAGGTGATACATAAATATAAAACCTTATCCTAATTATATTTTATTATAACTAGTAAAATCGTGACAAGAAAATATATATAAAAAATACGTTTTGTATATAAAACCATGAAACTCTTGTAACCTTTTGCTTTTGCAAACTTATGTACTGAATTATGTTTGTGTTAATGTAATGTAAAAAGGGTAGGCAATTATAAGCCTCTGCTTCAGCGTACACCTTTTCGGTAATTTTCTTTCTTTTGTTTTTTAAATACATTTCCTACTACTGTACTGTACATTGCTTTGTAAAAGAAGACTGAAATAAAAAATCATTCATTCAGGTACTGCACAGCACACGCTCCTCCACATTGGAAATTAATCTAATGCAGCCGCACTGCTATAGACTTGGCTTTGTGACGGGACAAGTACACGTTTTATGGTCGTAGTTTGTTCAACCAGCAGCCCGGACAAACAAACTAACCCCGTGGGCAGCAGCTCGACGTATTATCCATCCATCTATAACCACGGTTACTAACGGCGCCACATTGGGACGACTCATAAAAGCGTTCTCGGAACAACGTACTGTGTCAAAATACTTTATTATGTAAAAAAAAAACTGAGAGATCATTGTATGAGACGAGACGGCTAGGGGAGATGGGATCACTTGACGGTGATGTTGATGATGCTGACGTCCTCGTAGGGCTTGTCGGTCTTGGGGTTCACCTTGACGTTGGAGATCCTCTGGACGACCTCCATGCCCTTGGCGCTTCTCCCGAAGACCGTGTGCTTGTTGTCCAGCCAAGGCTGAGGAAGAGAGAAGCAGACGGAGACGATGAATGCAAATAATTATAGAATGCAATCAACTGTAAAAGGGGCACACCGTGCCACACTATGACAACGCGACAGCGGCACCATGTGTGGGATTTCTTTTTGCAGTGAAAACTCGGGGGCCAGCTTACGTTTACATTTAGTAATTTAGCCGAACGCTTTCATCGAAAGCGACTTACAAGTTCTGTACGACAAGTCGACAGGAAAGGGTACGACTCTATCAGCCGAGTAACAACGTGCATCAAACGGTGCTGAAACTTGGGTGCTGCAGTTTTGAGTGCATATTATTAGTAGACATGTTAGTATTGTAGGGAGTAATATACCGTAGGCTAATACGTGATTGCTATTGTTGTGCAACCGTATACACTATACTTAAATAAATAACCTATTTGGAACTTACCCTTGTGTTTGCTATTTTATTGAAATTGTGTTTTTAAGTTGCAGGGAATTTGCAGCAAATGGCTTTCTATAACAACTTTGTTTAGTTGAGGCCTCATCGTGGACACAGCCCTCCTCTGGACCACCCCCTAGTTGAGACTCAGCCCCCCTCCAGACCACCCCCTAGTTGAGACTCAGCCCCCCTCCAGACCACCCCCTAGTTGAGACTCAGCCCCCCTCCAGACCACCTCCTAGTTGAGACTCAGCCCCCCTCCAGACCACCTCCTAGTTGAGACTCAGCCCCCCTCCAGACCACCTCCTAGTTGAGACTCAGCCCTCCTCTGGACCACCCCCTAGTTGAGACTCAGCCCCCCTCCCTCCAGACCACCTCCTAGTTGAGACTCAGCCCCCCTCCAGACCACCTCCTAGCTGAGACTCAGCCCCCCCCCCCTCCAGACCACCTCCTAGTTGAGACTCAGCCCTCCTCCAGACCACCTCCTAGTTGAGACTCAGCCCCCCTCCAGACCACCTCCTAGTTGAGACTCAGCCCCCCTCCAGACCACCTCCTAGTTGACTCAGCCCCCCTCCAGACCACCCCCTAGTTGAGACTCAGCCCCCCTCCCTCCAGACCACCCCCTAGTTGAGACTCAGCCCCCCTCCAGACCACCTCCTAGTTGAGACTCAGCCCCCCTCCAGACCACCTCCTAGTTGAGACTCAGACCCCCTCCCTCGACCACCTCCTAGTTGAGACTCAGCCCCCCTCCAGACCACCTCCTAGTTGAGACTCAGCCCCCCTCCAGACCACCTCCTAGCTGAGACTCAGCCCCCCTCCCTCCAGACCACCTCCTAGCTGAGACTCAGCCCCCCTCCAGACCACCCCCTAGTTGAGACTCAGCCCCCCTCCAGACCACCGCCTAGTTGAGACTCAGATGGCAGCACCATCTCTCACCGTGGGCACGACGGTGACAAAAAACTGGGCGCCGTTGGTGCCGGGGCCTCCGTTGGCCATGCTGAGGGTGTACGGCCGGTCGTGTCTCAGCGTGGCGTGGAACTCGTCCTCAAACTCTCCTCCCCAGATGCTCTCCCCCCCCATGCCTGTGCCCGTGGGGTCGCCCGTCTGGATCATGAAGCCCTGGAGACAAACCAATAACATATTATATCATCATAATATTATTCAAACAAACAAGAATATATAAGAAAAGTTGAGATCCAAGGCAGCTCTACAATTTTTTAAAAAGCCTTTATTTATTGGCTTACATTATTTAGAAAAATCTTTTTAAAAAACAGACATGTTTCGGCCTACATGCGCCTCGGGCCTAACGACCACCCCTAGGCATGGTTTATTGTTCACAAACCACTCCTGCGTGTGATGTAATGCTTAAACATATCCCTTACCTACTCTTACTAGTTACGCTGCTGGCCAGTATGACTTACTACCAGTGTCTTTATACTAGGGCTGGGCGATATGGCCTAAATATGATATCACGATATTTTCTGAACTTTCGGCGATACATGATACACATCACGATGTTTTTCTTTTTTTCCCCAAACAATTCATTATGAGGCTTACCAAGACAGTATTTGAGTTTGCAAGCTAACATTAAAGACAATAAAATACCCATGCATTTAGCATTTTTATATTATATATTAGATTTAGATTATTGGATTATTAGATTATATATTGCATATATTTAGCAATGAGATATTATATGATTTAGATATGAAATATGATTAATTGAAAATGGGGGGCCCTGATGTAAACAAGACGAAAGTCTTTCTCTGGTCTGCATCCCCTTAACAATTGTATGTATTGAGCTGTACTGTACCCATTCTGCAATATGTTAATAAAGTTTTAAAATCAATCAATAGCATTTTAGCATTTTTATGAAACTACTGTATATTTGTATGTTTTGATGAATTGAAAATGTAGGACCCTTATGTAAAAAAGGCGAAAGTCTTTTTCTGGTCTTCATCCTCCAGTCCACTGTTGTTGTATTGAGCTGTACTGTATTGTACCCATTCTGCAATCGTTAATAACGTTTTCATTCATTCAATCATTCAGCCGGCAACAGAATAATTTTGATTGACAGTCGAGTCTGCCAATTACGTCACACCGCTTGCACCCGCCCTGCTGTTCTTAGCACCAATCGGCAAGCGCTATGCGTTTTTTACTTCCGCTTTTGTCCGCCATTGATTTTGACGAGAGCTCAGCTCAACGACAACAACAACAGCTCCCCGCGGCCGACGAGTGATTACCAGCGCACCGCAGCATGAACGAGGCATAATGATTTTACTGCAACAAATGTTATAATAAAAGCCTTTCCATACATCTGTCTGATTGAAAACGTTATTAACAGACAGCAGAATGGGCACGCACAACTCAGCACGGGCTGAGATATGAACAGTAAAATGCTTGCTATCTATGTCGTCATCGGACGTTGCTATGTTTGGGTAAATACGCTGATGTTATTGAACGTGTAACTATATAACGTTAATGCCACAAAACGAATGCCTTTGTTAATAATAAGTAGTAACTTTGATGCAGTAGTGTGTGTGTGGGGGCAGCGTTGTTCAAAAGTTTGAACGGGTGTGGACCAGATTGACGCGACACAATCCTCTTGGGCAAAACATCACGATATCCACGATACGTTAAAAAAAGTGTATCGTTAATGAACTGTACCCGATATTTATATAATATCGTCATATCGCCCAGCCCTACTTTATACCTGTATCACTGTACATATTAATACTACAACTCTGTACATACATCTGATTAGCACTGTTACTTGCTAGTACTCATTTATATATTTTATACCCAGTTTAATCACATGTACGTTGTATATTACTATTGTACTTTATTGTTACATTTTCTCTCTGGTTGGATAATAATAATAATAATAATAATAATAATAATAATAATAATAATAATAATAATAATAATAATAATAATAATAATAATAATAATAATAATAATAAACTTTATTTGTATAGCACCTTTCATACAGAAACTGCAGCTCAAAGTGCTTCACAACAGAAAAAAGACAGGCATATAAAATCACAGTTTTTTACATTAGGATCTAACATCCCAACAGGCCACCTTGTTTATGGTTTGATTCCGTTTTAAATAGACAATAATAAAAAGAGTAAGATAAAATAGACAGAGTAAAATAGTGCAGTGCAATAAAATTGTAGAATAGAATAGATAAAAAAATATATATATTTTACAGTGCAATAAAATAGTTCTGGATTACTGTTCAACAGTTCAAAGTCGTCTTTACCTTCTCTGTTTGGTACTGTTAGAACCAGTATTTAGATTTTTATAAGAAAAGCCACTTAATTGTGAAGTCTGTAGTCAACGCACTATAAAGTACTACAAATCCCACGGCGCCTGGCGCTAAAGCCGCAATGAAGGCAACCTGTTGAGAGACGCGGTCGGGAAACAGTTTTTAATCGTTTCATATCTTTTCATACCCTTTCATAAACGTACCGTACCGTATCACACGTACTTACAAATCGTGCAGATACCCTTTAAGTTGTGTGATCATTATCAAGAAAGAAAGAATACGGCTAAGTTGTTTGTTATTTTCTTTGAGTTTGCCTAATTTCTTTTTAATATTGTAAAGGCCTATTTTCTTTGTTGCATGTGCAAATGTTGGGTACTTTATTTTGAGCAAACACATCGCAACATCATCGAAACCATCGGAGGCCAAGCAACACTTCGAACTGTGAGTAATTTAAAGAAAGGAACAAGTTAGAACTGTCTGTTTAAAGCGTCTAGTGGCTTGATAGAAAGACTGATTGATTGATGTGGAAGCCACGACAGGTACTATCCACAGTTTAAAACTTGACAGGCTTCCCTCCTGTTTTATACCCACTTTGACCCTCCCACCCAGGGCAAACCTCCCTCTCAGGGTGCAGTTCTAGGCCCTGGGTCCTACACAGTTTTAAAGCCCGACAGTCTCTTGTTTGATACCCACACAGTTTAATACCAGATAGTTTTGAACCTATAATAAAAAGCAATAGATGCCAAACTTATTTTCGCTGTACTATACTTGTGCTGTATGATGACAATACATTTGAATCAAATCTAATCTAATGTTTGTAGTGTCACAAAGATACACAGAATGAACTGACCTTGATGACTCTGTGGAATATGTGGCCATTAAAGTAACCGTTCCTGCTGTGAACGCAGAAGTTCTCCACTGTTTTCGGACATCTAGGAAACATAAGAGAGAAACATGATCAATAACATGACAAGATGAATATGAGCCAGTAGTTATTATTACAGTGACTCAGGAGGTAGGTAATCGGAAGGTTTTCGGTTCGATTCCCGCTCCTTGCACGGTCGCCTCCGCCGTCGCCGTGTGTGACTGCGCGAGTGAATGGGTCAAATGTGAGGAACAAATTGTAAAGAGCTTTGGATAAAATAGTTATATAAATGCACCATTTACCATTTACAGTTATTACTCCAAAGCATAAGGTAAGTTAATGGTTCATCTAAAATGTCAGTGTGGCCTAGAAGTAGAGATGTCAACCACCTGATCCCAGGCAACGACACAAGGGTGTATTGCAGCTGGAATATTGCTGGTATTATATTATATTATATATATATATAAAACATGTGATGAACATTAGGCACCAGAAAAGGAGATAACCAAAGGAATATTATGCCAGGAGAGAGAGGATCATGGGTATTCACGCAGAGAGAGGACCGGACCCGAGACCAACCTAATCTATTTGTAACTTTTAGCTGTTTATGCCAATAAACCTGTGTTTAAAAGACCACAGAGTTGTATTTGATCTCAAGGGGAGATTTCACTCGAGTGACTTTCCTTCAACATCCAACACAGTCCATTCCTGAAGGATAAGTAACATGATCTTAGCAGAACCTACTGGACGGGGAACAGCTTGGTGGATGAGTAACATGAACAGAACCTACTGGGACGGGGAAAAGCTTGATGTGGATGAGTTACATGAACAGAACCTACTGGACGGGGAACAGCTTGATGTGGATGAGTTACATGAACAGAACCTACTGGACGGGGAACAGCTTGATGTGGATGAGTTACATGAACAGAACCTACTCGACGGGGAACAGCTTGGTGGATGAGTTACATGAACAGAACCTACTGGACGGGGAACAGCTTGGTGATGGATGAGTTACATGAACAGAACCTACTCGACGGGGAACAGCTTGATGTGGATGAGTTACATGAACAGAACCTACTGGACGGGGAACAGCTTGGTGATGGATGAGTTACATGAACAGAACCTACTGGACGGGGAACAGCTTGATGTGGATGAGTTACATGAACAGAACCTACTGGACGGGGAACAGCTTGGTGATGGATGAGTTACATGAACAGAACCCACTGGACGGGGAACAGCTTGGTGTGGATGATGGATGAGTAACATGAACAGAACCTACTCGACGGGGAACAGCTTGATGTGGATGTCTCCCATGGTGGTGTGGATGATGGCGCTGTCCGACACCCTCTTGGGCCCCTCGGCCTGCGTGGCGGCCATCACCTCCTCCTTGGAGGGCTTCTCGTTGAAGATGTCTCTGTCCGATTCCGCGCTCTTGGTGTCCTCTGGCTCCCTCTTGGAGAACTGGAAGAGAAATCACTTTCACTTTCAAATCACTTTGTTTTGCCACCAAACACAGGAGTACAAGGACTTTTGTCTCGGTAACACAAGAGCCCTGGCATAACTGAACAAGTGGTGTAGTCCAATCCAACACAGACACATGGACTTACAGTACTTCAGGTGTAGGGCAAGGGTCACGGAATACATACAATAGACTATAACTAACAATAACAGGACAGACAGATCGATTGATGGGTGGCACGGTGGTGCAGTGGTTACCACGGTTGCCTCACAACAAGAAGGGGTTCAAAACCCCTGTGTGAAGTTTGCATGTTTCTACCCCGTGTTTGCGTGGGTTTCCTGTGTGTGCTCCGGTTTCCTCCCACACCGGAAGACATGCATGCTGGGTATATACTCCCGTCATTTCCCCTGACCAAGGTACTACATGCAGCTGGTCAAAAATGTAACCGCACGTCAAAATCGACACGAGCTGACATGGACAGCGCAGAGCTGTGATTGGCCGCTGCCCTGGACCGGGCCCGACATACTTCCGTATTTATTATTTATCATCTCGTGAGCTTGATCGGAACGTTCCATTATCGATCGTGATTAACTACAGTGTTAATTTTTTTTTTATAACATTTTAAAGTTAAATGCATCAATCTGGTGCACTTTGAGAGCTAAATAAAGAGGCTAGATCTATGATGAACTTTGTGCTCAAAACACAAAATCGACTAGACTGCAGTGCTTTCTCCCTGCAGCCTTTTCCTCAGGTCAGTCTTTTACATTAAGCACCCCCCACAGCCCAAATGAAATGATAAAAAAATATATATTATAATTTTTCTTTTTTTTAGTAGTCTAGTTCATAGCAGCGGCGGTCCTAATTCATATAGGGGAAACACTGAACTACATTACAAACATGGACCAGATCGAAGAAAGACTGGCAGAGGAAGTCTGAAAATATAGACATTTGCGCAACACAACACAACCACCTAGTGGTTCGGTGGTGTACTGCAACCCAAATGTCGAACCGACGTGGAAGTCGCTCTAGCTCCCACTCGCAAAATATCAGCGATAGCCGACGTTGAATCATATCTTGGCCTTTACCATGTAGAAGCGGTTCTTCTTAAAGGCGGTGCAGAGGACAGTGGGGTCAGACTCGAGGTTGTCCAAGGCAGGGTTGTCAGACGCCTTCATCTCCACAGTGGGCGCCACCTTGGAAGCCCTGGCAATGCCCTGGAAGAGGCAGAGCTGGACCGGACGGATGTTCTCCAGCTTCCCTAGGATCCGCACACACCTGGGAAGGCAGACCAAGACAGAAATAAATATAGATATATTTAACAGGGTATCTGCAAGTTTCAACAAGTTAAATTGAAGACTTTTTAAGACCTTTTTAATACCACTTAGAGCAAACACACCAAGCTCCTGGTAGGCCCACAAAAAACTGACTTGAATACAAAACATTTAATTTAATATTAATTAATCATCCAACAGCCAGCTTACTCATAGTATATATATATATTCAGATTTAAATTCTTTATTGCCTACATTTATTGTAACGTATAATATAACCAATGGGGCAGACAGACCCTCATCTGCACCTTTGTTTTTTGTCATATTTTTATATTCAGAGTTAATTATATTGTTTACACCGTTTATTTTTCTCATATTTCTATATTCAGATCTAATTATATTGCTGTATATTATATTATGTTTATGTCTTCTACCATTACCCTGCCCATACCTGTACCTCCCCTCCCCATGCTGTTATGACACACAAATTTCCCCCCGAGGGGATCAATAGAATAGAGCAGGGGTTCCCAAACTTTTCAGGCCGGGACCCAGAAAATAAGGCGTCAGAGAGCCGCGGCCCAATGCACATCGTCAGGCTTTTCTTTTAATTTTTTTTTGCCAGGCGACCGATTTTTTAAGCCAAATATCACTTCAATCCTATTAAGTTAGTTCAAGTTAGTTATTCATTTATATGTGCTATTTATGAGAGGGCTAACTTGTTGCAAAATAATAATGATAATAATAATAGCCTCATTAAAATACTATTGTTGCTTCGGTTGTTTTAAGCGTTTTATGTGCATAATCTGTTATTTAGTTTGAAATGTTCGTTGAAATAAGTAGATTTTTCGTTTTTGTTTATTTATTAAGTTAATATAAAACCATATAGTCACATTTTAGAATACAATAGAATAGAATTTTAGAATACAACTAGAAACACTGTCCTGGCCTGCTTCTAACTTCAGTGGCCTGACAAAATTTCTTTGGAAATCATCTCGCGGCCCTCCCACCTTTGGGTCGCGACCCCGACTTTGGGAACCACTGGAATAGAGGACCATCTTATCTCAGTAGCCGTCAGGGTGTTACCTGTTGGTCTCTATGTTGATGACCTTGATGCCCAGCAGGGTCCCGTAGAGGACGAAGTGGCCCGTCTCGTCAAAGACGATGTTAGTGAGACGGATCCCGTCCACCTTCTCCAGCTCCCGGTCCACCGCCATGCGCCGGCCGAACTCCATGTCGGGCAGCTGCTGCCTCATCTGCTGCAGCTCCGTGAACATCTGGCACAAGAGATTCAAACGTACCGTCATCATATAACAGCACATGTACAAGTACACTGACGAGTAGGGATGTCCGATATTATATTTTTTTTACATTTATTTAACCTTTATTTACCCAGGCAAGCAAGTAAGAACCAATTCTTATTTTATTTATTGTCAAAAGTATGCATGTTGGTTTAATTCAACAACAAGAGATATGTAATGTTAATTTTAACTTTTTTAATGATCATATTTTGCACAGATAATGCTTACATTTAGAAAGCCTTTTGAATGCATCCAGTGAAATTATTAGTTACCTGAAATTATTCCGTTTTTTTGGGGGGAAACCCTGCATATATCGGTATCGGTTGATATCGGTATCGGTATCGTATCGGAAATTAAGAGTTGGACAATATCGGAATATCGGTATCGGTAAAAAAGCCAATATCGAGCATCCCTACTGACGAGTAATAGCGCTAATCAGATGTAGTATTAACCCTTTCACTACCACACTACAGAAGGTTAACCTTTCACTACAGAAAGGTTACTCTTCTGTAGTGTGGTAGTGAACGGGTTAACCCTTTGTCGTGTTGAAGGGTAATAGCTTTCCCTATGACCCCTTTTTATTTTTTTTTATTATAAAAAAAGATTTCATGTTACTGTAAGTAGTACCTATTACTTGTTAAATATGCGTAATTGACAGACCATCTATTTCTATTGTTTATTTATTGTTTTGAGTAAGGGGCAGGTAAAATAAAGAAATAAATTAAAAAAAAAGTCATGAAATGTGCCTTTTATTATGAAATTATGCTGTTGTGCTTTTGTGGAGCTGTGTATTGCTATGAACGGAACAAATACAAATTAAATATGGAACAGTGATACAGGTATAAAGACAGTATGGTAGTAAGTCATACTGGCCAGCAGCATAACTAGTAAGAGTAGGTAAGGGATATGTACAGATATAGTATCACAGATATGTAAAATGGATTATATGCAGGTATATATTACGGACAGATTGTGGATAGACATATACAGTAAGAATAAATATATATATACTACTATATAAATATATATATATAGTGTAAAAGACCTCTTGGAACTTACCGTTAACGATTCATCAAAGACCCTCATCAGTTTCCCCGTCAGGAAACGGAAGACCCTGACTTTCCGGTCGGTGGCGATGGTGGCCATTTTCCTGCCGTCGGGAGAGAACGCCAAGCTGGTGGGATACGTTTTGTGTTTTGCGAATTCATACAAGTCTGTGTCCGTTTTGTACTTCCAAACGTATTTGGGGAACTTGAATTCGTTTGGGAGGCCGGTCCAATATTCCAGCATTCCCGTTTTGTCGGCAGAAACGATGATCCTGAACTTGGGATTCAGGCGGATCTGGGACAGCGGCGAGGAATGCATCTTGTCGAAGGTGTGGAGCGGCTCGTTGTCCCCTCGTCCGTCGTACACAAAGATCTTCCCGGTGGATTTCTCCGAGCAGGCCACCGTGTAGATGGCATCCCCAGGGTTATAGATCCATTCACACTGGCCTGGATGAAACCTACAGATCAGAGATCATTACAGATTAGACCATAATAAACACGGTATCTTGCGTCAAACATCTATCTTATAAATCTTGTAAATGTTTTTTGTTCCTCACATTCACCCATTCACTTGGACATTCACACACCGACGGTAAAGGCAACCATACAAGGAGCCAACCTGCTCATCGGGAGCCATTAGGGGGTTAACTGTCTCGCTCAAGGACACTTCGACACGCTGCCCGGGAGGAGCGGGAATCGAACCGGGAACCTACCGATTACCAGACGACTGCTTTACCTCCTGAGCCACTGTCGCACCATATCTTATGTCTAGACCCTTTACTTTGCGACACAGAGAAATTATTTCAACTCACCCAAGCTTCAACATGTTTATCATGTCAAAGTTGACCACGTCAAACACTTTCATGGCCTGGTCGTCGCCAACGGAACAGAAGATCGCCCCATCAGCGCTGACGGCGATGCACTCAATCACAGCTGCAGAGAAGACAAAAAAAATATCAAGCATAAACAACGATGATCTCCTTTGACCCCATGACCTGCCCAACAGCAGAAAGCATCTTAACGTGAATCAGTCCTCTTACACTTTAAGATGTTCTGGAACTCACAGACACAAGACTTGCGTACCTGATCGGTTCAATTAAATTCTGTTTATCTACGTGATGGGACTTCATACCAAGGTGACTTCGGAAATGCTTGACGAACTCGATTCCAAGGTCCTCCCTCTTCTTCCAGAACTTGACGTGGCCGTCCTGACTGGCTGTGATGATGAAGTCTGTCCTGAGTAGAAAATATTGATTCTCATCAGATGGTGACAAAGCTTGGGTCAAGACGAGGAAGAACCTGGATGCTATACTGGAAACCTGGAGTAGAGAGCCAATGGCTGGAAAACTTGAGAACCGTTAGGACGGTCTGACTCTTGATAATAAACACTCTTAGGACTAACTGACTCTTACTAAACACTGTTAGGACTATCTGACTCTTAATAATAAACACTGTTAGGACTATCTGACTATTTTTTTTTTTTACTTTATTTTTTAGCGTTTATCGCTTTTCTGGTCAAGCATGACCGACAGATATAGGTTGAAACGGGATATAGATCAGGGGAAGACATTCTGGGAAATGACGGCGGGTCCGGGAATCGAACTCGAGTCCCCCAGATCCGTGACGCAGCACGGTTTTCCCAGACGCAGAAATAGCGCCGAGATATGCGGTGAGCTACTGGAGCTCCCCGACTATCTGACTCTTAACACTTTCAGTGCCAGCAGGGGGCGCACGATTTAGTGCTTGAATGCCCAGCATCCACTTCAATGTTAGCGTTAATAACGCCTAATCTATGTTTTAAATTATGGCTATGTGTCTAATCTGCCCGTCGCTTATCAATGACTCATTTTCCAGTCAACATTGTCGAAGCGGATTGTTTTTTTATCGGTTCATTTCCGTTTTATAGCATTTTGAAAAGCCCTCGTTTTCAAGGAAAATAAAAAGATTCCGTGATAAATGCCCTGTACTGGAATATTCTAGAACGTTGTAATTTTTCTGCCTATTTATGAATCGTTTTCAAATAAACGCTAGATTATCGATAGTATATGTGTACGTATGCACGCTGGGGCCGCGAGCTGAAAATCGATTCTCTTCCTGTTCCTGATTGCTCGCACAGCCACACATATAGGGGAAAAGCTTATATCTCCGTGAAAACAGGTCTGATTATCCTAAGACTGGTAAAATAGATTCCTTACCTGAGATCAGATGTTATTCAAAACGATCATTCCAATTCCTGATCGCCATTCCAAAAATTGATCGCTTTTATTGATCCAACGCTACATACTGTAAACACACATTCCACGCTGTTCTGATGGTCCACAATGAATCCGATCGGCTCTGGGTACATGCCTGAGAAGTAAAATGTGGATTCCGGATTTTTCTTTTCTCATCCATTTTCATTGAGTCCATTCCAAAAGGGTGCATTACCATCTGGGAGACGATAGGGGCGGTTTTTTCACATCTGAGCTCCTGATGGGGCTGGTTTACCAACGGGAGACTCCGTTGATGAAATATGAATTCAGAGCACTAATAAAAAAAATCACACACTAATTGTCGTGGTGGGCATTCAGGGGGCTGGCTGATAACACGTGTTATCACGTGGTGGGCTCTCAAAGTGTTATTAATAAACACTGTTAGGACTATCTGACTCTTAATAATAAACACTGTTAGAACTATCTGACTCTTAATAATAAACACTGCACAGACTCTGGTGCAGTGTGTTACTACGGTTTGGACCATGTTGTACCATCATCACTATTATTACTACTGTCTAAATCCTGCCACTCACGACTGTTCACTACTACTGTTATCACTATTATCATTACTACTTGCACTTTGTTCTATTATTATATTACATATATTAATAAAGGAACCCTTGACTTGAAGAAGAGAGACCAAAGCACACTCAGCCTCTCAGTGCATGATGTGGAACACTTACTTGGAGCAAACAATATGTGTGATGACGTCTCTATGCATGTAGCTTCGTTCATACATGGCAGCTGATGGCAGGTTTTCCATGTAAAGACTTTCATACTCCAATACTGGGCAGGGAAAACACACAACGTGTCATTTGAATATATATACGACCATATAACTCATACATATATAACTGCATGATAGCATGTACAATACTTCTCTAGTATATATACCGTCGTATATATAGATTTATTCATATCTATCCACATCTGTCTGTACATACCTGCATAATCCTTTTTACATATCTGTAGATACTATATATATATATAGTATACAGTAGTATATACACCATGTACAGGCCTTACCTACTCATACTAGTTACACTGCTGGCCAGTATGACTTACTACCAGTGTCTTTATACCTGCTGTATCACTGTACATATTAATACTACAACTTTGTACATACATTGATTGATTGAATGAAAACTTTATTAACAGATTGCAGAATGGGTACAATACAGTACAGCTCAATACACACAATTGTTAAGGGGATGCAGACCAGAGAAAGACTCTTTCGTCTTGTTTACATCAGGGTCCCACATCTAAAGTCCTATTACTCAGTAGTACTAATTCATCTATTTTATACCCAGTTAAATCTCATGTACATTGTATATTACTATACTATTGCACTTTACTGTTACTGTTGTTGTGTTTGTTGTAGTCGAGGTGTCGGAGGGGTAACGTTACCGTTAGAGAGCTAACTGCTCGGTGAACCAGAGTCCAGAACCTACCTCTCCGTTTCTTGCCCTGTGGAGCAGCTTCGCTCGGCATGGGACCGACCCATTCTTCAGCCTCACCAGCTTCGTCTTCAACAACATTATCCAGTTTGCGCTTCAAGTCCACATTACCAGCTTCATCCTCAATGTTGTCCAGTTTGCGCTTCACGTCCACATTACTTTCAACAGCCGCCATGATGGCCAATCTATCTTCCGTGTTGTTCCTTCTCGGCTACCGTACGTCGATTGGCGGCGTCGGGCGGGTGAGCGAAGCTCTTTGCTCAAAACTACACCGCCCTCTAGAGGACAACCAGAGACAGTGGCACCGCATCAGGGTGCAAGTGAAGTTGCTATTAATTAATAATGTTGCCTCCTTTGTACTTTGTAGGTCTGCAAGGAGTAAGAGGTGCAAATCCAGAGCCTGCAGAATATTGAAAGACCCTCACCACCCCAACAACAGCCTATTCAAGCTGCTGCGGTCAAGCAAGCGCCCGACCGCATATACGCAGCAAGAACAGAGTTGGCTCAGCTTCTTCCCTCAGGCCATCAGAACACTGATCTCTCCACACACAAACACACATTCTGCACTCGCTCACACACAAACGCACCAAAGGTCACTTTAAACACATAAGAAAAGGACACTTTAAAGGAAGGGGGGAAAAAGGACAGTTTAAGAACTTGTTGTGATTATTGTATAGTATAGTTAGTAATAGCAAGTATAGCATATGGACATAGAAGTAAAACTGTATATTGTATAGTAGTGTACATAGGACCCAGTGCCTTTAAGTCGTAGCTCAACATTGTATTGCATTTATCTCAGGATTTTTTAACATGTCTATTTTATGTCTACTTTATCATCTTCTACTTATTTTATTTACTATTGTATTCTTGCACAATCGAAGAGGGCATGGCCAACCGCATTTCACTGTATGCCCTGGTATGTACGTGATAAATAATTTATTTTTTAAAGCCCTTACTGGTAAACTTCCCTTTTACATCACAACACTGTTGGAATGGAATCCTGGAACCTATTCTACACATTCAAATTGCTCGTTGGTTCTCAGGGTTCCTCCAGTTTGCTCTGAACTAGTAAAAACTGCTTTTCCCTTTGATGCTTCCAACACCTGGAATGCCCTCCAACTGACTCTGAAGCTGAAGGTTCTTCCTTCTTTTGCTGCATTGAAAAGTATAATCTCAGACCTCTGTGTGTCGAACTGTCTTAGCTGATTTTCTATGTGTATGAAATAGCTGATAAACTGTGTCTTTGTGTTGTAAGCTCGTCGTTCCTGTAAATGAGGGTAACCTTAGTGTCTTGGGGGTTGAAAAAAAAGGTTTGAAATTAAAATGTTCCAGTGAGTTTTAAATTGTAAAGACTTGTCTTTTTCTATCTATGTTGTTTACTCTAAGCCAAATCTCTTTCCTTCATTCTTTCCATCCTTCCTGAGAAGAGCAGGACAATCGAGTTGATGATTATTTCCACTACGGAGAGCTAGTTCTACATCATTTGAAAGACAAAGTTGAGAGAAAACGTTATAAAAAAAATGCAGTTTATTACAGTAAAATACACCTTACTTTGTTATAATTACAGATAAGTGTAAAATATAAGAGGAATTGAAGTTGCATTCGACTATTTTTAATATACATTTGAAAATAAGCAATGTAACGTTTTCAGGTCATTTTGGAAGAGGTGGGCGGGAAACATCAGTCTTCCATGTCGTCTTCCTGAGACACTGAGCTACGACACAGAACAGATCAGAGATCAGCCGATTTGAACGTCAAGCGCCGCTTAATAGGTCAATGCAATCCGATGGACAGAACAGAAGACCCCCCCCTCCCCCCCGACACTGTGACTATTCCCGAAGGCGTTACTATAACAGAACGGGGACTAACGTAGAAAAAGGAACAGAAACAGGAGAGCGGTCTCAGTCGGTGTCCGAGGAGCTGGAGGAGCTGTCCGAGGACGACTCGCGTTTCTTCTTGGGCTTCTTCGTGTGATGCTTCCTGTGTTCCTTCTTGTTCTTCTTGCTCTTCTTCTTGTGGCTTTTCACTTTCTTCTTCTTCCCTCGCTCTTCCTCTTCTTCGCTGGATGAATTTGAGCTGCTGCGCTTCTTTTTCCTCTTTGAGTCTTCCTCACTCGATGAGGAGTTCGATCTGGCGGAGATAAAACATGAATGAGTTTAGCAAAAATCCAAGTTAAAAAGAAACACGCCGGCCTTATCGCCTTTTTAAGCAATCCTATATATTTTTTTTTAATCTACTTTTTCTCCCATTTTTCTATTTTTCTCCCGTCCCAATTTCGTATTGTCCAAGTCTACCCTCCCCTGTCTCGAACGCCGTTAGACCATGCCTCCCACAAGCTGGCTGCAATGTGGACGAAGCCTTGCATCACGTGTCCCCTCCGGTACACGAGGAGGCAGCCGTCGCATCTTTTCACCTGAACAGCGCAATCTCTCAGCGGCGAGGGTCTGCGTGGGAGGGACACGCCTCCCTTGTTGCTTCCCGATTCTGCTGCGCAGGCGCACCAACCGACCTGTAGGAGTCGCTGTCCACAACGTCCGATCCCCACCCACCAGCTTCCCACCCCCTAATACTGCCAATTGTATTAGTATGAGCGACCAGCCAAGCTGGTAGCAATGCCGAGAGCTGGGCTCAAGCCCAGCATCTCCTGCATTGGTGGCGAGCGCCTTGCCCACTGCACCACTTAGCCGCCCTAAGCAATCCTATCTTAGCACAAATTAATGGAAGCGAATGCGGACCACTGGCCTAGCTGTTGGCCAAGCACACCTCTCAGATTTTTAAGCTAGGCTAGCGGTCCGTGTCCGGTTCCATTAATTTGTGCTAAGCTAGGCTAGCTTGCAGCCAGATAGCTTCCTACTGAAGGCACAGAGAGGGAATTGGTATCCATCTTCTTGTGGGACTAATGTGTAATCAGATGTTTGTGTATGTACACATTCCATTCTAAAATGAGATGCCCATTATTTACAATTAACAATAGTTGCTAAGGGAACTGGTATCCATCTTGTCTGACTCTGGAGAAGACAGCAAGCACATTTACCTTAATGCTAATAAAAGCGTCTGAAAAACAGCATCGGTAATGCAAGGAGCATACATGAATGAATGAATGACTTATTTATATAGCACCAGTCACAGCACGAATGCACAGGGTGCTTTACACTACAGCTTATATAAAAAACACAACAAAACAAAATCAGAAATAATAAAAACAACAACTCTCTTGACCTTTAGATGAGGAAATGCTTGACAACAACAAGACTGCTGGTTGGGTCAGTAGAATCTAAGTACGTTGCTAACAAACAAAATATTAGCAACTATTGTTAATGTAAATAATGGGCATCTTATTTTAGAATGGAATGTGTACATACACAAACATCTGATTACACATTAGTCCTACAACAATAAGATAGATACCAATTTCCTCTCTGTGCCTTTAGTAGGAAGCTATCCGTCTGCAAGCTAGCCTAGCTTAGCATGAATTAATGGAGGTGGATGCGGACCACTAGCCTAGCTGGTGGCTAAAAACACCTCCTTCTCTTGATTTTTAAGCTAGGCTAGTGTTTACTGCAGAGTGGAGGCCGGGACTGGGAGACAAATGTTACTGACCAGGCACTCTATATATCAGAGTTTATTTGAACAAAAAATACCACTTACAGCTCCTTTAACCAGCAGCACCTCATGTATTTGAGCTTCATTACAATTGACAAGCTGATGGAAGTGACATAATGAGTTACTAAAAACATGCGTTAGTAAACATTTTATCTGTTACACAAAATGGTGCGTGACAACATACAAACAATATAAGCTTTTCAAACTGTGCACAGCAATTCAAATGTACTTGTGGTCCAGTACTTACTTTGTACTTTGGCCCAGTATTTATGTCACTAGTGAAAATGACCACAGACTCAGATTCTGTACAACTCACTTTACATCACTGGAATTTTTTTCTGGGAAAGTCAAACTTCTAAAATCAAACGATACCTCTTTCTTGAATTTCTCTCTCTGCTTTTCCTCCGTTTCCTGCTTTTCTCTCTTCGGTCGTCGTCACGGGAACCTATGGCAAGTGGAAAAAGACTCAAACCCTCAACCCTGACCAATTGAGCTACAAATGGACAAATGATAAATAGACTGCATTTATATATCACTTTTATCCAAGTGGCATTACAACCGGGAACCTTCCGATTACCAGACGACCGCTCTACCTTCATTGTCACACCCCCCCCCCCCCCCCCCCCCCCGCAAGAGTAGCAAAGTAGCAAGAGTACTGGTGTGCTAATAGTGTCTTTTAATTCCATCTATCGGGCCAACGTTAAGTGTTGTACTAACCTTTAGAGCGCTGGCTACCCAGCTTGTCGTTGCACAGGGTCTGCTGCACTTCGTCCTCCTCGCTCTCCTCAGTGCTGGTGCTGCTCACGTCCAGGACGATGTCCTTCTGGGGGTCGACTCTGACAAAGTTCCGGCACTCGAATGTCAGGTGGCCCGCTGGTACAACGACAATCCACAAGTGATTGGGTGAGGCGATGCAGTAAGATGTGGGTTGCAGTAAAGTGATGGCCACGATGAGGCTAGAATGCAGACAACGGTTTTGCTTCTAAATGATGACTAATAACAAGGTCTCTGCCGGTTTCAACAAGTTACATTTAGGACTTTTTAATACCACTTAAGAGCTCAATTTAATACCAATTGCACGACCATACTAGCAAAAAAAGAAACAACACATAGCGACACTGAACTGGCGATCACTGTGGAGGAGAACGTAGCCATGGCTTCGTCCCCGAACGCCAAGAACCTAGGTGTAGTCCTTCCTTGATGACCGGCTGAACTTCTCCGCTCACCTCGCCTCAACAACCAGAACCTGTAGATTCTTCCTGAGCAACATCAGAAGGATCCACCGCTTCCTGACAAAAGAAGCCACTCAACTCCTCATGCAATCAACAGTCATGTCTCGCCTCAACTACTGCAATGCACTGCTAGCTGGTTTACTAGCTACTGCCACCAAGTCACTTCAACTCATACAGAATGCAGCGGCCCACCTGAACTGGGAAGGGAATGACTCCCTCCTACCTCCAGTCAATGGTCTAACTAACTACACACCCTCAAGACCCCTACACTCTGCATCTTCTGGCATCTTACTGTCGTCGACTAAAAATGCATTTCTCCAATCAATATCTCAAATGAAGAAGGGAAGGGAAAGAAAAACAACTACTAACCTTTGTACTGGCTTCTACTATGCACTCTGCTATTAAGGAATCTACCTTAACTATACTACTACCTACTATGCTAATATGTCTATACTACTAGGCACTCAAGTCTATAGCACTCAAGTTGAAGTTCAACACTGTTTGATGAACAATCTTACTTCCCCTTAGCTGCCAGAGTTGTACCCTTCCCTTCCTGCTGACTTGTACAGAACTTGTAAGTCACTTTGGATACAAGCATTCAGCTAAATGTAAAATGTAAATGGATGAACCTAAACCCTCACTACTTTTAAGGAGTTGATTACACATTTAAATAACATTTAATTATTTCCCTTACCTCAGTGATGTATGTATGCATAGTCTGTCTCTTTTCTATTTTATTATAATGTTTTTGTCCCCTTTCCCCGTTCCCCTTCGAGAGGCACTTTTGTCCTCTCGCCAGGCTGTCATTGTAAATAACCTGCCTGGTCAAATAAATCAAATAAATTGTCAAAAGATATACAATATATGAATTACATCATGAATTAGAAAACAACTACTGTAATGTAATATGATACTTACGGTAACCACATTTCTTGCACCCAGCCCTGATGTTGTCCTTATTGGGACCTGTGAGGTGGGAAAGGGAGCATCCAGTTAGTGCTGCTGACTGCTGTTGACGCTAGGAACCCTACATTAAAAAAGGGACACTTCACCAAGAAACAATGCCAATTTATTTTGCACATAATCTCACACACACATCCAAAAACTCAAACAGTTGTGCAAAAATGTATTTAGTTGGACAGTTATTGAGAGAAAATTACTTTGAATATGGCCACCAGTTATGTCATCAGGGACATTGAGTCGTTGTCATCAGGGACATTTGAGTCCTGGCTTTAGTTGAGTATTGCTAAAAAAATTGCAATGAATATCTTGTCTTATATGGATTGCTACCTTATCGTTTCACTGGGCTGTAATTAACACAACATAAGGATTAAATCACTGGACGGTCATATTCAAACTCTCAATAACTTGTCCAAATGAATACTAACTAACTAAATGGATAAATGTGTGCAAAACTGTTTTGGGATGTGTGTGAGATTATGTGCAAAATAAATCTGCAGTTTTTTTTGGTGAAGTGCCAATTTAAACCTGTCGTGTGCGTACGTACCACGTATCTCACACGTATCACCGCCGTATTGGGCCATGATTATCTGAATACGAATCTGCTGACTGACAGTAACAGATTATCTTGACAGTGGACGATTAAAGAAGTGTTGTGTCTAATTAACTAAAGACACAAAATTGGACAACGTATAGCAGGGCTTCCCTGTAAGCTAACAGCTCTAGCTAACAACTGACTTCCTACTCAACACTGAGGCAGATAGCAGATCAACTATGGCCGTAACTGAGAATTAAACAACTGTAAATAGTTTCATGTACTTCATGGCACTTACCTGGAACTGCCATTGGTCACGCTATAATATATATATTATATAAGTGGTAGAAGAAGAGTCTCACGAAACGTCCACGTTGGTCCTTCACAAAATAACGCCGGTGGGAAACACTACACATTTTGCTCTAGACCCGCGGGACTAAATCAGCAAAGTGCATGGAAAGACATTTTCCATAACAATTGTCGGGTGGAAAACTCTCGCCATCCCTGTGACAATTTTCATAAAATTAACTCAACTTTTCAGAATGTAATTTTTAGTGGTTGCAGCATGGAACCCTTGCGCCTCGCCATGTCACCTGGGGGTTGATAATAATGAAACACTCGGGTCAAACCAATAGAGGATTCGGGGGGGGGGTGACTTTTGTAATTATATATTTGTATGTTATTGAGAAACATTTCCAACTTCACAGCTGTGTTGATGGATTATTGTAATAATATTATACATCATCTGTGAACGTGTCTAGTCATTTCGTATGAACATCTACGGGATATATAAACATTGTGCCTAAAACGCCACCCCCGTGTACATGAAGTAAACACAACACTCCAACGTGATTTCCAATATGGCAGCTAATGGTAGAAAGTGATCTCCGCTGGTTTACTCAATAAACGATTAGTAATGACGAGTTTACATACTCTTCTCAAACAATAATTACGTGTCAATCAACGTAGAAGACATTATTATTATTATTATCCTGTACTGAAAGAAAACACAACCTTAGCGGCGAAATGAGTAACATTTACATTCAAGAACCCCCAACAAATGGAAAGGTGAGCGCGAATGTTTCATTGCTGGAACCAAATAGCTGAATGATTGATTGATTGAAAACTGTATTTAACAGATTGCAGAATGAGTACAATACAATACGGCTCAATACACACAATTGTTAAGGGGATGCAGACCAGATAAAGACGTTTGTCTTGTTTACATCAGGGTCCTCCATTTTCAATTCATAGTGACATTTATGACTAGTATAATGACATCATGACATTTATGGCATAGGGACATACATGACATACAGGTATTTAGTACTGTGACATTTGTGACATATACGATATGCAAATATACAGTATTGTTACCCATAGATCCTGACAGAGAGTATATACATATGATGGGGAGGAGACTGTACATTAGGAGGAGGTGGGTGGGTGGGAGAGAAATATACATACGGTGGGGAGAGAATATATACACATACGGTGGGGAGGAGACTGTACATTAGGAGGGGGTGGGTGTGTGGGAGAGAAATATACATACGGTGGGCAAGCTCTATATATAACGTTAGATAGATTATAACCAACCCCATGCCCACATGACATGTTAACCATGCTTCATGTGTCCATTTGATTAAATTAGATTCAAATGTATTGTTATTATCATACAGCACAGCAGTGTACAGTACAACGAAGAGGTTTGGCATCCAACCAGAGTGTAGCCCCTTTCGTGACTGTGATGCACCGAGTGAGTCCCTTGCTCCTCCATTGGAACATCCCATAATTAACTCTGAAGAACTGGTCCTCTGCGAAACGCTCGTTGTACAAGTATCGCAGAGAAATTTCATAGGTACTCACAGTTGCACAAGGGTTTCGGACAGAGAAACGCAATGGTTTGAAAGCTCGGCGTTACTAATAAACATTTTAAATATTTTGTATAAACTGGTCAACACAAATTTCTCTGTGATACTTGTACAACGAGCGTTTCGCGGAGGACCAGTTCTTCAGAGTTAATTATGGGGGTTTCTAATGGAAGAGCAAGGGACTATGTGAATTCACTCGGTGCATCACAGTCACGAAAGGGGATAACCAGAGTGGAGATGTAACAGTAAAGTGCAACAGTAATATACAATGTACATGTGATATTAATATGTACAGTGATACATACAGGTATAAAGACTAGGGCTGTCAAAATTAATGCGTTAACTCTGGAGATTAATTTAAATGTATTAAAGCATTAAAATAAATTAATCTAGATTAATCTATGGAGTGAAACATCTTCAATTTTAGCGCCGTGGTCCCACGGATATAAGAAAGAGGTCTAGCTGAGTCAATGTTGATGGTTTTGTTGAACATTTGTATTTCACAGGAGAGAAACTGTATTCAAAGAAAGCTATTAAAATAGTCTTTGAAGGCGCCCCAGTGGCGAGCCACGTGGCGCGCTCAGCCGCAATGCGGCCGACCCGGGTTCGACTCCCGAGCCCGTCGTTATTTGCCGGGTGTCTTCCCCCCGCTCTGTCTCCCGTTCCTCCTCTGTCTCTCCCTGCTGGACTGCCCAGTAGAAATAAAGCGATAAAACGCCAAAAGAAAATCTTAAAAAAAAAAAAAAAAGTCTTTGAATCTAAATATACTTTCTTTGTGTTGATTTTACATTAATTCCATGATTTTACTCAAGTATATATCTGTTACAAGCTTCGGTTTTATGTAAAAAAAAATGCTATTTTTAATCTAGATTAATTACAGAAAATTGTGAGATTAATTAGTAAAAAAAAAATTTGTATCTATTGACCACTAATAAAGACACTTGTATGGTAAAAATAGTAGTGGTAAGTCATACTGGCCAGCAGTGTAACTAGTAAGAGTAGGTAAGGAATATGTACATACCGGGTATATAGTACACACTAGTGTATGAATGAATGAATGAATGAATGAATGAAAAACTTTATTTAACAGATTGCAGAATGGGTACAATACAGTACGGCTCAATACACACAATTGTTAAGGGGATGCAGACCAGAGAAAGACGTTTGTCTTGTTTACATCAGGATCCCCCATTTTCAATTCATAGTGACATTTATGACATACACAACAGTATATCAAAGCAGGGTAGCCGGACCAGCACTCACAGGTTCAATGTTTTTTATTGGCAGCCTGAATCAAAAGCAGACATGTTTCGGACAATGTCCTTCATCAGCTAGCCATACCACTGATGAAGGACATTGTCCGAAACATGTCTGCTTTTGATTCAGGCTGCCAATAAAAAACATTGAACCTGTGAGTGCTGGTCCGGCTACCCTGCTTTGATATACTGAACTTTATGGGATTACAGCACCCAGTGTGAGAACTTGTGAGCGCGGTCTAACTTGACATACACAACATACATGACATTTATGGCATAGGGACATACATGACATACAGGTATTTAGTACTGTTACATTTGTGACATATACGATATGCAAATATACAGTACTGTTACCCATAGATCCTGACAGAGTATATGATGGGGAGGGGACTGTACATTAGGAGGGGGTGGGTGGGTGGGAGAGAAATATACATACGGTGGGACTGGGGAGAGAATATATACATGCGGTGGGGAGGAGACTGTCTATTAGGAGGGGGTGCGTGCGGGTGGGGGGGTTTGGACATTTACGGTGGCCAGTTTCGAATTGCAGCCTCCCATAGGTAGGGTCATTCTCATGAAATCAAGATTTCATGAGAATCACCCACATGTGCTCTATAGAGGCGACAGTGACTCAGGAGGTAGAGCGGTCGTCTGGTGATTGGAAGGTTCCCGGTTCGATTGCCGCTCCTCCTGGGCAGAAGTGTCCTTGAGCAAGACACTTAACCCCTAATTGCTCCCGATGAGCAGGTTGGCACCTTGCACGGCTGGATCCGCCGTCGGTGTGTGAATGGGTGAATGGCAGGAAGAGCTTTGGATAAAATTACTATATAAATGCACCATTTACCATTTAGTACATTTCTACACACTAAGCAACTTGTCCAGTTGCTATTGCATGCACTCATCTGTGTTTCACTACACACATGAGTGCATGCTTACCAACTGTCCGTCTGCAACACTACTATCACCGACATCTAAGAAGGGAGATCCCCCCTTGAATGGCCCTTCTAAGGTTTCTCTCCTCCACACTGCCTATGGAGCATTTTCCCCCTATTGTTAGGTTTTAGTGAGTTTTTCCTTACCTTCGCGTGGGGTATGTCTGGGAGTGCTTGCATTCATTCATTTAGGGCGCGTTCACACCTACTCTGTTTGGTCCACTTTAAGTGGACCATGGTCCCTTTAGATCGATAGTCCGTTTGGTTTGTACAGGTGTGAACGCAAACCGAACTATAATGAGGACCAAACAACCGAACCATGGTCCTCTTGAAAAGTTGGGACTCGGTTCGTTTCAATCGAACTATAGTACCTAATCCAGGAAGCAAAGTAGCCTACTCCTCTCTAGACTGGCGCCGCACGCGGACAGTCTCTCTCTTCCTCCCTCTCTCTCTCTCCTCTCTAGACGCAGTCTCTCTCTTCCTCTCTCTCTCTCTACTCTAGACTCGCGCCGCACGCGGACCCCCCAACTTTCTCCTGCGTGAGGAGGACATTCGCGGACATTCTCTCAGATAAAGAAAAAAAAAAAGCTTACATACTTTTTGGGTAATTTCATAATAGTAGCGTGGACCAGCTCTGTAACAACAACGCATCTCGAGCTGCTTCTATGCAGCTGTCTAGTAGTTGACAGCTTACGCAGGAAGGAAAGGGGTCTCTCTCTCTCTCTCTCTCTCTCTCTCTTTCTCTCTCTCTCTCTCTCCCCCTCCCTCCCCTAGCGCCGTGCTCATAATAGTATCTCTCTCATTACGCTGCCGGCAACTGATTACGTTTGTGAGTGCTATAGTCCAATAGATGCGACAGCATGTCCTTTGTTTACAAATTAGATCCGCACCAAACAGGGTAGTGTGAACGCAGACCAAAATTAAACAATGTATCATTTTCACATTTGGTCCACCAGAAAGTCCGGACTATCCACGGAAAGTCCGGACTTTCAGATGTGAACACACCCTTATTTGCATTTATTTTAAATTGGTTGGACCTTATGGTGTTCTTGTTTTGTTCTTGACTTATTGTTATGTTTCTTCTTGACTTGTTTAAAGAAGACGTGTCCAGCCCATGGGGACATTAACGTGTGTTGTCGGGCCTCACAAATAAATGTAATTTAATTTTATTTGATTTAAGCAGAGAAGATCCGCAAGTTAGTGTTTTCTAAACCTGATCCCTCTGAGTCGTTTTTTTGTCAGTGCGTGGCTTGTCTGGCATAGGGATGAGAGATAGTTTGGAAAATGCATATGCTGACCTTCAAAGCTTTTTTTGGCAATCAAAGCTTCGGGGCCGAGCTTTGATTTTAATTCGAAGCTTCGAGATTTTCTTTCTTTTTTCTTTTTAATTATAATAATTTTAATTTTTTTTTATCTTATGTTGTGGGACTTGTACAGCACTTTGGTAAACTTTGTTGTTTTTAAATGTGCTCTATAAATAAAGTGGATTGGATTAATTAATTAAGTAGGGTTTTCGTGACTGTGACGCAGCCAACAAGGTTTCACTCGGCTGCGCTGCCTGGGTGCAGTGGGGCTGCTCTCACAGCCAACGACATGACATTACATAATTATGTTGCAACCTTTGTCTATCAAGCAAACAATTATATTATATTTAATTTATAATTTATAATTATATCAGACAATGCACCTACAAAAGCAGATGATTACAATTAAATTAGCCAACTTGGTAACACATTAGTCATAGCAGCATAGGCATATCCTTATTAATGTTTTGTGTGGCGTCGCCGTCGTGTACAACGATACTTAAGTTTTTTAGGTGATTTGACAAAGTTGTTGTAGAGTTGTGATATGCCATTTTCTTCTGGCATATCTGGCACTCTGCTTTTTGGGCATTGTCTTTGCATATTTTAAAGTGTAACCACACCACACGTCTGATGACTTCTTCGTCGATATGTCTGCTGCACATGTCCTTGTTGTTTTCAACACAGATAATCTCCACGTGCTTGTTGTAGAGAGGTGGAGTCGAGGCGCCGCTTACTTTCGTTTCATTGGAATGGAGGCGCAAGATTTTGGAGGCAAACATTTTTTTTTTTTTTTTTTTTTATGTTCGAAGCTTGTGCCATCGAATGAAGCTTCGAAGTATTTAAGACAGCCCTATATATTGCATACACTGTAGAACTAAAACCTCTTGAGGCTGCTGGACTTCAGACAAAAACACGTGTGACTTGAGGCGCCTGAAGCTGTCTAGAACAGCTTGTCTATATGTCCCCACAAAAGTATACCAATCACAGCTGATGATTTTTACTGACATCACATCCTGTAAAATTAACCAGCGGCGGCAGCTATGTTGCATTTCTATTCAAACGCGAAGGTTGGAAGAAAAAGCTCCCAGTTGGAAAATCTGAATATTGACCTCTAATGTGTTCCAGTGCCCAGCTCTGAAATAAACATACATTTACACACAATAAATGTATGCAAAATATGTACCATTATCTTCTAAGGGGAAAGCATGTGACCCCTAAAGAAGCTGTGAAAAGTCTGAGTATAGAGAGACCAACCAGAGTTTCCTCGTAGGAATTACGACTTCGAAGGCTGATCCATTGCATTTTTCCTAGTAGGAGGAGGTCTGATCTTTCCTAGTTCCCACTTCAATGGAATGCACCATTAGAGCTGATTATTTCACTGACGTCACATGCTGAAACAGCTATCCCAGCCAGCCAGCCAGCCAACAAGCTAGCTCGGTGCTGCATATATGAAGTCATGACAATAAATAAGATACAAATATATCAGACAATGTTTTGTATGTCAGAAAACCTCAATTCAGGGGCGGCTGGGTGGCGCAGCGGAGATTGCGCTCGTCACCAACGCAAGAGACTCCGGTCTTGAATCCGGGTGTCAGCATTGCCTCCGGCTTGGGCCGGCCGTCATACTGGCTCATTTGGCAGAGTCAGCGGGTGGAAGTCGATGGGTGGGGATTTGGACGTTGTGGACAGCGACTCCTACAGGTCGGTTGGGGGACGCCTGCACAGCAGAGACAGGAAGTAGCGGGGGTAGTGTGATCCTCCCACGCGTTACACCTCGCCAATGAGAGTCCGCGCTGGCAGGTGAAAATATGTGACAGGCTGCCTCCTCGTGTACCGGAGGGGACACGTGATGCAAGGCTTCTATCTTCCCTACAACCGACCAGTGGGGGGCATAGTCGAGCAACATTCAAGACAGTGGAGGGGAGAATTGGCACAGCGAAATTGGGATGGGAGAAAAATAGAAAAAGAGTGCGTGCGTGTGTGTGTGGGAGAGAGAAAGAAACGTTATAGCCTGGTGATCTACCACATTTATACAGGTGAATAGAGTGATTCTTTTTTATTTAGCTATTTTAATCAGAGGCCACAAGCCATATCAGGGTAAATTAATCATATAAGAATGGGGCTGATTAATTAATTAATTCATGAACTTCCCAGCAACTTGTGCAGCGGTGGCCTAAAGGTTAGAGAAGCGGGTCTGTGACCGGAAGGTCGCCGGTTCGATCCCCCGGACTGGCAGGAAAAATCTGGGCTGGGGAAGTGAATTAATAACTCTCTCCCATACCCTTAACACCAACCGCTGAAGTGCCCTTGAGCAAGGCACTTAACCCCCAACTGCTCCAGTGGAGTTGCTCAGTGGCCAACGGTGTCAGACTGTGGTTGTACTGGGCAGCTCCCAGGTATGAATGGAACTGTGTAAATGTGAAGCAGGGCGTAGCTGAAAAAGAGCATCCGTGCTCAGCGAACCTACCCTGGGTAAATAAAGGTTATATATATATATATTATTTACCCAATTTTACCTGGAGAATGAATTACATACAATTCAATAATCAAGTTTGTTTGAAAAATAAAAGAAAGTACGATAAAATAATAAACAAAACAATCTCTTGTCCAAAAAGGAATAGGAAGAAGTAATTAGCTTATCGGGTCATGCCCCTTATTTCAATATAGCCTTACATTTGTTTTCGAACAGTGTTTATAGCATATTAATGACAATTACATTTAGGCTACATTTTATATTATATCGTCATGTAACTCGAGAACCGAGGCCCGAATTTGGTCGAGTGAGGTGGCGTTCGAACGGCAACAAATAGATCTTTAATTTGGTAATTTATATTTTTGGCGAAAAATGCAACCGTGACTTTGTGCATTCCGCCGGTGGGCATGAGGGCCCTCTCCCGGGCCGTTGCGTGTTAAGATTAATAATCTATATTTATTTTCCACTCACTTGTTCTCACTCGCAAACAGGCTGGATAAGGCCAGTCACGTGGTAGGGGTGGAGCTGGACTCTCTAGCGGTGGTGGTGGAGAGGAGGAGCCTTGCTAAGCTCCATGCCATCAGGGACAACCCCTCCCACCCACTACACACAGACTTGGCTGACAGAAGGAGCACGTTCAGTGCTAGACTAAAGACTCCCGAGATGTAGCACTGAACGGCACAGGAAGTCCTTCATTCAGACAGACATCAGACTTTACAATGCATCACTGTGCCTCACTGCATCACTGAGCACCGGGTGACAGTACTATCTTTCTGGACTTTTACTTTTAAACCGAACATAGCACAATTATACACTTACTGTATAGTTCTGTATATTTTTTACTGTATATTTTATATTAGAATGTAACATAGGAAATGTATATCCCGGACGGTATTTTATTCTTAGGCTTATTTTAATTCTTATTCGTGATTTTTGGTTTTGTCTACCTAAATGTTTACTGTGAGCGATTTGTAGTGCCAAATTTCCCTCGGGATGAATAAAGTATTTCTATTCTATTCTATCTCTAGTCATGTGGTTAAAGAGGAACTAAACCCATGGTCACTTTGTTGCCCCCTAGTGGTTGAGAATGTTCACCTCGCTGCACGCTCTGCCCCACCCCATCTGTGATATCAGAGGCTACGTTCACATTGTAGAGTAGACCAAGAGTGGATTTCTTTGCTCATATGTGACTTGTGGATCTTTTCAATTCTGATTTGGGGTCACTTTCATATCTGGTCCTAAATCAGATACAGGTCTGATCTTTTACAATGCGACCTCAGTCTGAACAGTCATGCGACTTTCATGCAACTTTTACTCTAGATTGACATTTGTTACTACTGTCCATCTTCTTTATCGTTCATTTGCACATGCGGGTCAGTTCAGGAGCGTGACCAGTTACACACTGGAATCTGATATTGGCCACATTTATAAAAAGAATGATAAAATAAAAAAGATCTAAGCAATAAATCTGAATTGAGCACGAAGGCTTGCAGTGTGAACGTAGCCAGAGTGTCATAGAGTAAGGACTAGGGGGGGAAAAAACAGAGTGTGCAGCCAGCAGCAAGGTGGAAATATCAATCACTAGGGCAGCAAAACTACCATGGGTGCTGTTACTCTTTCATTATGTTTCAGTAACAACAAGCCTTACTTTGTGATTTCTCCGTAGGTCCTGCTCAAGACCTCAGCCGGTGATATTGACATTGAGTTGTGGTCCAAGGAGGCTCCCAAAGCATGTCGAAACTTCGTGCAGCTGTGCATGGAAGGTAATGACGGACTGGCTGGCTGGCTGGCTGACTGGACAACACTAGCTGTATTTTCCACCAACGTGGAATAGCTACAGGCTATAAAACATTAAAGTCTGCTGAAGACGGGAAGCTGAGTCATTCAGGTCTCCCCTGCTGTGGTCTCTTGGTCGTCTCATTAAAGCCCACTGACTCATATGAGGCTGCAGTACTTGATCCGACATGGAGATGTCCACGTCAGTAAAGAGGCGCAGTGTGAAGCTGATAACTAAATCATTATCTGTTTTGTAAACTGGCCGGTGGCAGCATTAAAACAAACATCACAGTTACATTGACTTTCATTAACTAGACATATCCCCAATTTCCCCAAGGGGATCAATAAAGGAATATCTCATCTTATCTTATCTTATGCTTCTAGCTCAAGTTGCCTTAAATGGAAACCCTGCAAAATTGTCTGATGCTTGATAATTGAAGGTGTAAGCACAAGTGTAACCCAGCTTTGCTCACATCTACCGATCCCAATTTTTGATAAGGGTGTGATGCCAAATAAAATGGTGTTTTATTATTTATTTATCCAGGAAGGTCCCATTAACCCATTACCCGCCAAAACGCTGTTCAGCGTTATTGCCCGCCATGCGTTGTCTGCCAATATCGCTGTACAGCGTGTTTCAAGGTCATATTTCATATTTTCGGCATGGAATTCATATTTCACCCACGGAGCCTTGTCATATGCTGCGGGAGCCATCACAACTGACTGCAACGCTTCAATACCGCCACCTGGTGGCCGATCGGCGAGTTGCCAAACCGGAAATGCCCGTTTCAGCTCGGTCCGTCCCCTAATTCCGTCCGGCCACTCGTTTATCGTCCCGGGACTCAATCCACACACCGTGGACATGGATCGTTGCCATAACTCAATAAACAACATGATTTGGGCCTATATTAGTATTATACAAACCGGAACTGGATCGCCTCGATCCCCACCACATAACTGGGATCTGTTTGTTCCACTCTCATCGCCCAACGGTACGAGGAGACGGACGTGAGTTTCAGCGTTTTTCTTTATCATTTTCGATACAAACTGCTCTGATCAATATATCACCCATACTATATAAATCATTTAACGTCGGTCACGGAATTATAAACGACCCCCCCCCCCTCCGTTCACCCGCAGACAGATGATCAGTCATAACGTTTAGGACCATGTACCGTTTACATTTTTAATATAGCATGGATCGGTATCAAACTGCATTTGATAATCGAATATATGCATTTATGCCTATATCTCACGTTCTATGAAATACTGCACAAAACGATAAAAACATATTTATACTCTAGACGGTATTTTCGTATGAATGTGTGAATGAAAAAGTAAAACGTTCCTGAACGATAGATAATTGATGTTGAATGGGCCATAGTAATGTCAATTTAGCAATACAATTTAAAAAGTTATAGCCCTGCAAAGAAGGTGAACATCTCCATAGACAAATAGCGCTGGCAGAGAATGGTTTAGTATGATCAAAGTGGTGGAAAGTTTAAGTCAAGCACTTTGATATATGTTGTCTGTTTAAGAAAGAGTGCAATAAATGATTTTATTGAAAAAATAAGAATCGTGTGAGAGAATCGTGATCTCAATTCTTAGAGGGAAAAATCGTGATTCACATTTGAGCAAGAATCGCCCAGCCCTACTGAGTAGTGTAATAATAATAGAGGTCTAAGCACTGGAGCGGCTGGGTAGTGTAGAGGTTTAAGCACTGGAGTGGCTGGGTAGTGTAGATGTTTAAGCACTGGAGCAGCTGGGTAGTGTAGAGGTCTAACTAAACACTGGAGCAGCTGGGTAGTGTAGAGGTCTAACTAAACACTGGAGCAGCTGGGTAGTGTAGAGGTCTAAACACTGGAGCGGCTGGGTAGTGTGTAGAGGTCTAACTAAACACTGGAGCAGCTGGGTAGTGTAGAGGTCTAACTAAACACTGGTGCGGTTGGGTAGTGTAGAGGTCTAACTAAACACTGGAGTGGCTGGGTAGTGTAGAGGTCTAACTAAACACTGGTGCGGTTGGGTAGTGTAGAGGTCTAACTAAACACTGGAGTGGCTGGGTAGTGTAGAGGTCTAACTAAACACTGGAGCGGCTGGGTAGTGTAGAGGTCTAACTAAACACTGGAGTGGCTGGGTAGTGTAGAGGTCTAACTAAACACTGGAGCAGCTGGGTAGTGTAGAGGTCTAACTAAACACTGGAGCAGCTGGGTAGTGTAGAGGTCTAACTAAACACTGGAGCAGCTGGGTAGTGTAGAGGTCTAACTAAACACTGGAGTGGCTGGGTAGTGTAGAGGTCTAACTAAACACTGGAGCAGCTGGGTAGTGTAGAGGTCTAACTAAACACTGGAGTGGCTGGGTAGTGTAGAGGTCTAACTAAACACTGGAGTGGCTGGGTAGTGTAGAGGTCTAACTAAACACTGGAGTGGCTGGGTAGTGTAGAGGTCTAACTAAACACTGGAGCGGCTGGGTAGTGTAGAGGTCTAACTAAACACTGGAGTGACTGGGTAGTGTAGAGGTCTAACTAAACACTGGAGTGGCTGGGTAGTGTAGATGTCTAACTAAACACTGGAGCAGCTGGGTAGTGTAGAGGTCTAAACACTGGAGCGGCTGGGTAGTCTACACCCTCCCCAGACCGTCAGTAGGGCAGCATGTGGTAGTCTACACCCTCCCCAGACCGTCAGTAGGGCAGCATGTGGTAGTCTACACCCTCCCCAGACCGTCAGTAGGGCAGCATGTGGTAGTCTACACCCTCCCCAGACCGACAGTAGGGCAGCATGTGGTAGTCTACACCCTCCCCAGACCGTCAGTAGGGCAGCATGTGGTAGTCTACACCCTTCCCAGACCGTCAGTAGGGCAGCATGTGGTAGTCTACACCCTCCCCAGACCGTCAGTAGGGCAGCATGTGGTAGTCTACACCCTTCCCAGACCGTCAGTAGGGCAGCGCAACGACCACGAAGGAAATTGGCTTAACGACTAAATTGGGGACATGGGAGCAAAGATAGAAAGGCAAAGAAAACCAAACAATCTGTTATTCTAGGGAGTCCTGGTGAATACGGCAGCAGTTTCACCTAAAAGACACTTTCACACAATATGAATGAATTAATTTAATAATTCATAAAAGATACATATAAAACTGCCCAGCAGGAATACATACATACATTTAAAAAATCATCAAGGTTAAAAACACAATAAAGCCAAAAGGCTTATTTCCGTTGTGGACCTCTCTATATCCAGTTATATATCTATATCTATAGAACAACATAAACTACATGCAAGCTACACAAAGGAAAGAGTAGAGAGGCATACAGGCCAAGCCGGCGACGTCCATAACGCAGTCCTCCTCGAGTTAAGGGTACGTCGTACACGTAAAGCAAGCGTCACGTTTCCTTTTAGTGCGGTTTGTAAAATACTTTTATAAAGGTATTGAAAGGAGAGGGTTCTTCTGAGGTGGTGGTATTTTGCAGGTCATCCCAATCCACACCCAAGGTTCATAAAAGGAGAAAGCAGTTTTTCTTTTTAATATATATCCGTCATTGTAAAGTAAACACGCGGCTGCGGCTCAGATGGAGTCACAGAAGGACGTTGAGAATCTGTGTCTCGTCCAGGAAGAGCAGTTATCTCCGTTCTTCCAGCAGCTCACACTGAACCCAGACACGTCTTCATTGTTCACTGTGTTGCCTATAATACTCAGTTTGTCGTCTCTTTCCTTTAGGTTACTATAATGGCACAGTGTTTGCAGTGTGGTGTGTAGATACTCTCTTTGGTCTCTTCTAGGTTACTATAATGACACAGTGTGGTGTGTAGACACTCTAGTCTCTTCTATTTTTTTTTTTATACTTTATTGTGTCAAAGAAAGTCATTTTACATTTAGGTATAGTATGTGTACCCACATACACATACATAACTGCACATATCCATACTTAGATACGTACATACACACACAAATGTACATACGCATATTTTAAATCTTGACACTTTATTTTTTTTAACCCATCACCCATACAAAAAACAAGAGACAAAAACACAAACAAAGGGGTGAGCACCAGTATAGATCCTGGACTGGTATACATCTAATATCCATCCCTACTCGTCCCCACATACATATACAAGAAAAATAACAACAACAGTAATAATGGCAAATAAATAAAAAATGAAATAATAGAAGAAGAAAAAAAGAAGAAAAAAAACCAAGCAAAAAACAAAAAATTTAAATAAAATGATAATAATAATAATTATAATAATTCTAGCTTACTATAATGGCACACATTTCCCAGCTGATGGGACAATAAAGTGAATCTTGACTCTTGACTCTTGACTTGACTTGACTCTCTCTTGTCCCTTCTAGGTTACTACCATGGCACCCTGTTCCACCGCGTGGTGCGAGAATTCATCGTACAGGGAGGAGACCCGACGGGGACGGGGAATGGAGGAGAGTCCATCTATGGACGTCCATTCAAGGTCAGGTTCACGCCTCTACTGGTCAATTTCAAACCTTTATTTATTCTCGAAAAGACAACTGAGGTCACCCTCATTTTCAATGTCGTCGAGACTTCGACAGACATCTCAATGCACACACTTCCACAATAAAACAATAATAAATATCGACAACTATCTATATAGTACTTTTTTTCCCCACACATGGACCGCAGTCCAGAGTGCCCCACAGCAATTAGTATGAAATGAACATAGGCGTAAAATCGGCACACAATTGACAGAATAAAAAACAATGCATAAATTGCAGACATGATAAGAATAGGTATAAAAGACAATAAAAGTAGTGTAATGTAAACGTGCAGACTTAAGAATAGGCATAAAATAAGTACAATGTTGCTCGAAGGCATGTGAACCCCCCCTGGAACAGTCAGTCCCCCAAACACCCCCCACACATCAATCCCTACCAGATCCCCATCCAAGACACCCCCCCCCCGATAAAGCACGCCATGACCGAAGGAAAACACAAACAGCCTGTGCGTTATTAGTAGGGATGTCCGATATTATCGGCCGATATCGGCATTAAAATGTGATATCGGAAAATATCGGTATCGGTTTTCAAAAAAATAATTATTTATTTTTTTATTTATTTTCTTTTACATTTCTATAACCGTAATTTACCCAGGCAAGCAAGTAAGAACAAATTCAGATTTTATTTATTGTCAAAAGTATGCATAATGTTGTGTTAATTCCACAACAAGAGATATGTACTGTTAATTACCTGAAATTATTCCATTTTTGGGGGGGGGGGAACCCTGCATATATCGGTATCGGTTGATATCGGTTGATATCGGTATCGGAAATTAAGAGTTGGACAATATCGGTATATCGGTATCGGTAAAAAAGCCAATATCGAGCATCCCTAGTTATTAGTTATTATCTTTGTATTCAATATACTGATTAATCCTTGTGTTGTGGTAATTACAGCTCAGTGAAATGATAAGGTAACCATCCCTATAAGACAAGGTATTGCAATTTCTTCATCTGCATCATTTCATGGAGCTGTAATTAACACAACACAATAATCCAATGTCTCCGATGATATGATTGGTGGCCACATTCAAACTCATTTGCTCTCGATAACTGTCAAACTAAATCAACGTGTGCAAAACTGTTTAGAGTTCTTGGATGTGTGTGAGATTATGTGAAGTGCCCCTTTTAAGGGAGTTTTGATTAGATAATGTAATATAATGTAAATCCTCTAAAGAAGATGCCTAACGAGACAACAATCACATTCTAAGAAGACCCAAGTTTACTCCCCGTTGCAATGTTTGCTTATGAAATGACACGTACAGTACATACACCCATACATTTTGGTCCAAACTGTTCCCTAGAAATAGAATTGCATCATAGAAACCATTTCAGAATCATTGGCTGCGTTCACACTGCAAGCTTTAGTGCTCAATTCAGATTTATTGCTCAGATCAGATCATTTTTGTTTGGCTGTTCACATTATTTTTTAAATGTGGCCAATATCAGATTCCAGTGTGAAGTCACAGTTTATGTTTTAAGTTACAAGTTAAATGCAGTGGAGGCCAGTTAATTCAAACAAATCAGACCTGTATCTGATTCAGGACCACATAGGATAAGTGGCCCAAGTCAGAATTGAAAAGATCAAGATTCCATGTGATTTGTGCTGTTCACTTTATCATGAAAACCCCAGATATGAGTCACATATGAGCAAAATAAAAATCTGATTCAGGCCACTTTGCCCTGCAGTGTGAACGTAGACCTAAATCACAGGTCTTGATTTAACACGTCTCTCTCTTCCCTCCCGCCTTCAGGATGAATTCCACTCCAGGCTGCGTTTCAATAGGCGGGGTCTGGTTGCCATGGCGAACGCCGGGCCCCATGACAACGGCAGCCAATTCTTCTTCACCTTGGGCCGCGCAGATGAGCTCAACAACAAACACACCATATTTGGCAAGGTACAGAGAGGCGTCAAACCCCCAACCTCTCCATTCACGCTGCGGCGTGCGTGGTCACGTAAACATATACCCTTCTTTATGGGAAGATGCAAGCATTTGTTTTGGTTTTGTTTATACGCAGATCACACTGAGTGCAGACAAACAGACAGTCACTGCGTGTGACGATGAATCGTTTCTCTGATTTGTCACCTCAGGGAGAAAGAAGTGACTCGAATAATTAGTCCTTTTCTGTGAAGACGTGTCCTTTTATAGCGATATTTCGGGGTCTCTCCTGATGGTCCCCGAACTAATTCTTCACACTCACTCAGACATTTTAGCCTTTTCCTCTCTCTCTGCGATATGCCATGTTTTGTTCCGATGGAGGCCTTCTAAGGCTACGTCGAATTCTTAGGGATGTCATTTCAAGATTCAAGATGATTTATTGTCACGTGCACAGTTAAACAGACAGTTTACCGTACAATGAAAAACGTATTTAGCTAATCCGCCCTTCACACAAAATCATACAGATCACACAATAGAATGAACAACTTAAATACAAGCGAATGCTAAAAATAAGGAGATTTAAAAAAGAAATGGCAGAAGATACAGTATTCACGAATGGAATTCTTTCATGAACGAGTTTAACTCCTTACGAACTTTGCCCCCTGACTGACCGTTAAACCTTCCCGTTTGCTCGCTTCTCTAATTTAAATTTGATCATTTCTCTTTTCTTTTTAGTATTCTTAAAGTTACGGATTATCTTTTTCACTTTTCATCTAGCTATTCGTAATTATTTGTATTGTTTATGTATTTGATTATATATTCATACAGTACACATCACAGACATTATGTTGGTATTCTTGTTCCCTGGGGATATTTCTATTAAAACTAAAATGGGAAATACATATAATTTTCTTTTCTCAACTCTTCCCAATACAGGTGACGGGAGACACGGTTTACAACATGCTCAGGTTAGCAGACGTAGAATGTGACCACGACGAAAGACCCGTGAATCCCCACAAGACCCGCTCGACTGAGGTACGCCCTGCTTTCATACCATAACAGATTAGCTGAGGTACGCCTGCCCTGCTTTAATACCATAACAGATCAGCTGAGGTACGCCCTGCTTTCATACCATAACAGATCAGCTGAGGTACGCCCTGCTTTCATACCATAACAGATCAGCTGAGGTACGCCCTGCTTTCATACCATAACAGATCAGCTGAGGTACGCCCTGCTTTCATACCATAACAGATCAGCTGAGGTACGCCCTGCTTTCATACCATAACAGATCAGCTGAGGTACGCCCTGCTTTCATACCATAACAGATCAGCTGAGGTACGCCCTGCTTTTCATACCATAACAGATCAGCTGAGGTACGCCCTGCTTTCACACCATAACAGATCAGCTGAGGTACGCCCTGCTTTCATACCAGGGTGTCTGCTTTGCAGACTCACACTCCTGGTGCAGACTCACACTCCTGGTGCAGACTCACACTCCTGGTGCATGATGATGACTAGCTTATACTTTATTGTTAACTTAAAAATGATAGTTACATGGATTGATGGATTAAAAATCATGGTCATCTCCCTGAACTCTGTACCACGATGATATGACAACAAGATATATACTGTATATAAATATATATTCTTACCGTATATTTATATATCTATCCACATCTGTCTGTACATACCTGCATATAATCCTTTTTACATATCTGTAGATACTATATCTATAATCTGTACATATCCCTTACCTACTCTTACTAGTTACGCTGCTGGCCAGTATGACTTACTACCATAGTGTCTTTAAACCTGTATCACTGTACATACATCTGATTAGCACTATTACTGAAGTTTCAAGTTTCTTTATTAGTTGTCATACAGAATACTTTTATATGAAATGCTTCTTTCTGTTTTGCTCCAGAGATAAAAATAGATAAGTATAAAATAGAAAGTCAAAAGTACGTAAACAAGTGTAAACAAAAGTGTTCAATATACATATATACAATATACAATAGAGTATAGAAAAAGTAACTTGAGTTACAATACAATATACAGTACAATGCAGAAATGGGATGAGGTACAACTTAAGGTAAGGTGCAATGAGGTATGAGTTGTAGTGCAAATCTCTTTACCAATAAATATAAAGTGTGTTATAGTGTCTAAAGTGGGTAAAGTGGGTGCTATAGTGAGTTGTTTATTTAAAGTGAGTGTGTATGTGTGGATGTGTGTGCTGTGAGTGTATTTGATGGTTTGTTACATAGTGTTATTGTCGTTGAGCATCCTGATGGCCTGGGGATAGAATCAGTACTACTAATTTATATATTCTGTACCCAGTTTAATCACCTGTACATTGTATATTACTATTGCACGTTACTGTTACATTTGCACTCTGGTTGGATGTCAAACCTCTTTTCGTTGTACTGTACTTGTGCTGTATGATGGCAAATACACTTGAATCTAATCTGCTGCCACAGGTGTTGCATTCTCCCTTTGATGACATCGTCCCTCGTGAGCAGAAGAAAACCAAGAAGGACAAGGAGAAGGAGGAGGGAAAGAAGTCCAAGTCTAAAGCCACAAAGTGAGTAAAACTGCTGCTGGCGACCCACCTGGTGCAGACTCACTCACTCACCTGGTCCAGACTCACACACTCACCTGGTCCAGACTCACTCACTCACCTGGTACAGACTCACTCACTCACCTGGTGCAGACTCACTCACTCACCTGGTGCAGACTCACTCACTCACCTGGTCCAGACTCACTCACTCACCTGGTCCAGACTCACTCACTCACCTGGTGCAGACTCACTCACTCACCTGGTGCAGACTCACTCACTCACCTGGTCCAGACTCACACACTCACCTGGTCCAGACTCACTCACTCACCTGGTACAGACTAAATTATATTTATCTATGAATTAGATCATGCTGGATTCAGTTGGAGCCTATTATCTATTTGCTTTGTCTAATTGCAGTGTTTTGTTTAGGTGTGTTATTTATGGTTTTCTTTTATGTGTTTGGTCAATATATTGTGATGAGTGTGAATGTATATTGTTGTGTTGTCACCATAAGTTGTAAGTTATGGGACCCCAGGAAGAATAGCTGCTCCTCTGAAAAAGATAATGGGGATTTAAATAAAACACACACACAAACAAACAATTGCAAACCCCACCCTCTTTTTGTTATCCTCCAATCACAACGATTGCGTCCCTGTTGCAAACTTTGTTTGTCCTAGGAAAGCAAACTATTTTGATTGGCAGATCAAAAAAAGAGGGGCAGGGTTTGAGATCAACCACGTCAATTGTGTCATTGTTTATTTTGACTGATTCCCGCAAATGGCCATTTGGGTATTTATAGGAACTTCAGTTTGTTATCCTTTGGAGAAGAAGCTGAGGAAGATGAGGAGGTGGTGACTCAAGTCACCCAGGTAATGACTGTTTCATTTCAAGTTCAAGTTTTGTTTTATTTGTCACATAAAACAAATATATATATACATTACAGTCAAATGCTTAGTTCTGTATGAGCCTCCTGAGATTGTGCTTCATACAGTAAAAAAGTTAAAAGAACAAGGTCCAAACACTATACAAAATATACATATACAACCTAAACTACAAAATGTAGTTTAAAAAAAAGTACAAGAATGCAAACTTTTTAAAATGCTAAAATTAGGTATGGATGTAGTGCAAATATTTTGTAATAAATAGATACAAATATGGTGTTTTTTTTTTTTTTTTTTTATCAATTTTACATGAAACAAGACAAACAATACAGTAACAGTAATAATCAACAATAACTCACAGGACAATAACAGAAATAATAATAACGATAATGACAGTCCGGTAATTAAATCAGAATGAAAATAGACTAAAAGTCATAAAAATAATAAATACAATACATGGACACTCGCTCGCTCTCCCCCCCCCCCCCCTTCTCAGGACCCCAACGTGGGCTATACATCCACTGGTGGTGTGTTAAAAAGTGTTTAAAGTGTTTGTTTAAAGTGTGTGCATGTGGATGTGTGTGCAATGAATGTAGATGGTGGGTTCATTGCATAGAGTCAGAGTCATTGAGCATCCTGATGGCCTGGGGATAGAAGCTCCTTTCGAGTCTCTCTGTACTGGCCATGAGACTCCGGTAGCGATTGCCTGACCGCAGCAGTGCAAAGATGCAGTTGTTTGGGTGGCTAGAGTCTTTGACTATTCTCTTAGCCTTGGCCCTGCAACGCCTGGTGTAAATGTCCTTGAGAGTGGGAAGCCCACCTCCAATTGTGCATTCGGCTGATCGAGCCACTCTCTGCAGTCTGTTATTATTTCAAAAATAATAAATTAGAGATGTAATGGTGTGAAAATATCACATCACGATTATAGTGACCAAAATAATCACGGTTATCCGTATTATCGCGGTATTGTTAAATCTGGAGGTTCCCGGTTCGATTCCCGCTCCTTACGGGCAGTGTGTCGAAGTGTCCTTGAGCAAGCCACTTAACCCCTAATTGCCAGCTTGGCTGGTCGCTCATACTAACACAATTGGCAGTGTTAGGGGTGGGAAAGCTGGTGGGTGGGTCCTGGGCGTCCCTACAGTTCGGTCGGGGCGCCTGCTCAGCAAGGGTAGGATCTGGGGGGAGGTAGTGTGACCTTCCACACGTTACACTCTCCCGGTGAGAATCTGCGCTGCCAGGCTGGCTGCCGGCTGGCTGCACATGTGTCGGAGGAAAGCATGTGACAGTCTCCGGCCTCCCGGACCAACAGTAGGGGGGGGTGCGCAACAACCAGGAAGGGGGTTGGGAATTGGCATAACGACTAACAGTGGGATGGGAGAAAAATCGGGGGAAAAAGATAAAAAAAAAAAAAAAAAAAAAAAAAAAAAAAAACGAATTGCTCCCGATGTGCAGGTTGGCACCTTGCATGGTTGCTTCCGCCATCGGTGTGTGTGAATGTGAGGAACATAAATTGTAAAGCCCTTGGATAAAAGCGCTATATGAATGCACCATTTACCATTTACCATTTTAAAAGCGTCTGATGACTCAATGTAAATGTAAATGTAAATGTAAGTGGTCGAGTGTATTAAAAGGTGAATGTGAAGCGGTACGTTGTTAGCTCACTAGTAGGGCAACATACCATTCAAACTGTGGACAGCTGATTCACTCATCTACTGACGTGATGTTGGTCACGTAGATTATCACTAGAAGGTGAGATGACTGTGGCTATTCTTCACAATTTCAGTGTCATAAAACAACAGTGTCATTATAACAAAATACAAAACTGTATTTTTAGGAATTATTATTTATGATCGACACATAATTGCAGCACTGTTTACATTATATCACAGTACTATTTACAGTACATTAGACTAGAATACAGTATAGTACTCCTAATTAGATTAAAATTTATTGTCATCATGGAGCACAAGTAGAGTACAATGCAAATAAGTTTGGCATCCAACCAGAGTGCAAATGTAACAGTAAAGTGCAATAGTAATATACAACGTACAGGTGATTAAAATGTATGAATTAGTACTACTGAGTAATAGTGCCTATCAGATGTTTGTACAGGATTGTAGTATTAACATGTACAGTGATACAGGTATAAAGACACTATGTAAGTCATACTGACCAGCAGCGTAACTAGTAAGAGTAGGTAAGGGGATATGTACAGGTATAGTATCTACAGATATGTGAAAAGGATTACATGCAGGTATGTACAGGCAGACTATTATATCAAAAGGAAATAGGAATTCTAGAAACGTGTGTTAAGGTATGAAATGACGCAAAAGGTAAAATAATGAATTGATTAACTCGCACGTTGTTCTGGTTTGTGCTGCAGATACTGAAAGGCAAGAGCAAGAGCAGCCACGACCTGCTGAAGGACGACCCCAGACTGAGCTCCGTCCCTGCAGTCGAGACGTACGGAGAGGCACCCTCAGTCACGCTACACATACCTCTGTTCATATTCTCTGCTCGTACAAATACCTCTGTTCATATTCTCTGCTCGTACAAACACCTCTGTTCATATTCTCTGCTCGTACAAATACCTCTGTTCATATTCTCTGCTCGTACAAACACCTCTGTTCATATTCTCTGCTCGTACAAATACCTCTGTTCATATTCTCCACTCGTACAAATACCTCCGTTCATATTCTCTGCTCGTACAAACACCTCTGTTCATATTCTCTGCTCGTACAAATACCTCCGTTCATATTCTCTGCTCGTACAAACACCTCTGTTCATATTCTCTGCTCGTACAAATACCTCTGTTCATATTCTCTGCTCGTACAAATACCTCCGTTCATATTCTCTGCTCGTACAAATACCTCCGTTCATATTCTCTGCTCGTACAAATACCTCCGTTCATATTCTCTGCTCGTACAAATACCTCCGTTCATATTCTCTGCTCGTACAAATACCTCTGTTCATATTCTCTGCTCGTACAAATACCTCCGTTCATATTCTCTGCTCGTACAAATACCTCTCTGTTCATATTCTCTGCTCATACAAATACCTGTGTTCATATTATCTGCTCGTACAAATACCTCTGTTCATATTCTCTGCTCGTACAAATACCTCTGTTCATATTCTCTGCTCGTACAAATACCTCTGTTCATATTCTCTGCTCGTACAAATACCTCTGTTCATATTCTCTGCTCGTACACATACCTCTGTTCATATTCTCTGGCAACAATTGATTAACTCACATTACTTTTACATTTAAAGCAAAGAAGACAAAGTCACAGCTAAAGAAGCAGCTGAGGTACGTTGAATATAATGACTATTAGATTACAAATGTGTTGTCATCATGCAGCACAGGTACAACGAAGAAGAAGTGCAAATGTTTTTTTTTGTATCCACTTTTTCTCCCATTTTTCTATATTTTCTCCCATCCCAATTTCGTATCATCCAATTCAACCCTCCCCTGTCACGGACGCTGTTTCTTGCCTCCCACAAGCCGGCTGCAATGTGGACTAAGTCATACATAGCACAAGTCCCCTCCGGTACTTGAGGTAACAGCAGTCGCATCTTTTCACCTGCGCAGCTCGATCTCTCAGTGGCGAGGAGTAACGCGTGGGAGGCTCACGCTGCCCCCGACACTTCCTGATTCTACTGCGCAGGCGCACCAACCGACCTGTAGGAGTCGCTGTCCACAACGCCCGATCCCCACCCATCAGTTTCCCACCCCCTAATACGGCCAATGTGTATTAGTACGGACGACCAGCTAAACTGAAAGCAAATGTGGAGCGCTGGGCTCGAACTGACGAGCCCAGCGTCTCCAGCATTTCGTGGCGAGTGCCTTGCCCACTACGCCACGTAGCCGCCCAGAAGAAGTGCAAATGTAACAGTAAAGTGCAATAGTAAATTAAGACACTGGTAGTAAGCTTAACAAGTAAGAGTAGGTAAGGGATATGTACAGATATAGATATAGTATCTACACAGATATGTAAAAAGGATTATATGCAGGTATGTACAGACAGATGTGGATAGATAGATATATGGTTATAATAAATATATATATACACAGCTTATACAGCATTATTGTACATGCTATCATACAGAGTTATATGGGTTATATGCAGGTGTATAAGTAGGTATATAGAAGGGTTATATGCAGGTGTATGAGTGAGTAGGTATATAGGAGAATCACACAGCCCTGTCTGGACCCCCACCCCACTGCTGCTCTTCTCTCTGATCTCACACCTCCTTGTGTCCCGTCAGGGAGAGGAGAAGGACGACGGCGTTATAGAAGACGCAGATGCCGAGGACGAGTACGACTCAGACGAGAAGGAGAAGAGGAAAGACCGCATCACCAAGAAGCTCAAGAAAGACATGAAAGACATAAAACCGGAGCCCGTCGGAGCCGAGCCGGAGAAGAAGACCAGTCGCAGGTAAGAACCCTGGTCTAACCCTGGTTTAACCCTGGTCTAACCCTAATCTAACCCTAGTCTAACCACGGTCTAACCACGTTATATTCCATGATGTCATTTATTAAAACGAAGCAGGCCACAATGGTGGAACGAACTTCCCACCACAGTCGGGACAGATAAAACCCACCCAATTTTCCGGCCGTTGATTAAAAACACACTTCTTCAAACAATATCTGGGAAAAAAATAATAATAATAATAATTAGAAAAAAAAATTTTTTTTTTACTATTATGTATATTACTACTATGCTACTGTACTTATACTACTACCTAACATGCTAATAATTATGTACTACTATGCACTCAGAGAGTAAATGTAGATGATGATGGGGTGAACATATCTCTCATTACCATACCTGCTGTTAGCTAGAGTTGAATAACTCCAGCCCTGGTGTTTTCAGCTGTTGTCCAGCAGGTGGCAGCAGGTTTGTATAAAAAGCCAGCGGTCACACAGCAGCACAAGAAAAGATATTGGACATTACTGACATGTATAGGAAAATGTGTAAAAGAAGTCAATTGTAATTGAATTGTATTATGGTCTTTAAATCGGGTCACTCCATATTCATTATATATATATATATATTTTTTTTTAGTTTAGCTCCAGTCACTGACGGCTCAAATGTGTTCATATAAAATTGTCAGCCCACTTGTAATGAGGCCAGGCGGCCTGGTGGTGGAGCTGTTGAACTGTGCAGCGTGACAGGATCATATTTATGTTCAAGCACTTTCTAAGTGCTATGAGATGATGAGTAAACATATAGATGGAAATCAGGTTAGGTGTTTGGATACGAGGCTAATTATGTTCTGTCTTTGCATAATCGCGAGGCGTTTCCACAGAGACGTTGTGAGGTCTTGGTAGAATTAGTAGAATAGAATAGAAGTACTTTATTGATCCCGAGGGAAATTTAGCACTACAGATCACTCACAATAAACATTTAGGTAGTCAAAAATCACAAATAAGAATAAAAATGTAAATAAAATACAGTCAGGGATATACATTCTAAAATATGTATGCATTCTAAAATATACAGTAATATATGTAAAAATGTTGATATAAAGTAAAGAGTAAAATGTCCAGGGCATGCATGGATATTAGATTATGGTTGGTAGTGGTGTAGGTGACATATGCCAAGACGACTGAGTATTAACAGCTGTACTATTTTGATGACACTGAAATTATGTTTATCTGTTAGACTAATAACATTTCGAAATGAGATAAGATGAGATAATATATTCCTTGATTGACATTCCTCGGGATGAACTTTTGACTGGGAATTGAACTCGCGTCTAATAATACGTCTTTAATAGTCTGCCAAGGCCAAAATGACACGCTGGTTCAACCAGCTCTGGTAACCAGTCAACATGCATAGTGGCCAGGCGTAGTCTGATATAATCTGCCTCACTCGGTCTCGCCCACACAGAGTCATCAATGACGGCCGATTCAACACATAGAATCTGTAGGAATTTGGGCGGCTACGTGGCGTAGTGGGCAAGGCGCTCGCCACGAAATGCTGGAGACGCTGGGCTCGTCAGTTCGAGCCCAGCGCTCCACATTTGCTTTCAGTTTAGCTGGTCGTCCGCACTAATACACATTGGCCGTATTAGGGGGTGGGAAACTGATGGGTGGGGATCGGGCGTTGTGGACAGCGACTCCTACAGGTCGGTTGGTGCGCCTGCGCAGTAGAATCAGGAAGTGTCGGGGGCAGCGTGAGCCTCCCACGCGTTACTCCTCGCCACTGAGAGATCGAGCTGCGCAGGTGAAAAGATGCGACTGCTGTTACCTCAAGTACCGGAGGGGACTTGTGCTATGTATGACTTAGTCCACATTGCAGCCGGCTTGTGGGAGGCAAGAAACAGCGTCTGTGACAGGGGAGGGTTGAATTGGATGATACGAAATTGGGATGGGAGAAAATATAGAAAATGGGAGAAAAAGTGGATAAAAAAAAAAGAATCTGTAGGAATTTGTATATGACGCGATTCCCCCATTTTCCCTTAAACGTCCCTGACTTGTCACGATTTTTTCTCTTAATCTTAATCTTCCCCTTAAAGCAGTTCCAGTTCTAGGGACATGTGTCCGACGAATCAAATGAGATGTTTAGAGTTTAAAAAATGCTACCTGTTCACTCTGGGGAAATGGTTAGTTAAGCTAGTCATTAGCTTTACACTGTGCTTATTTTAGTGGGTTGGAGTATAATCAACTGTGGAGAGACTTGCGCACCCGCACAGACACACACACACACACACACACACACACACACACACACACACACACACACACACACACACACACACAGAGAGAGACTCCACCGAGGCCGTGGAGGGAGACGCTGATTTGCTTGGAAATGTTTTAATACAACAGGAAGCGATCCACCAGTAGATTAGTGAGAGATCTAAATTATAATTCATCCGCTCACTTTTATAATTCGGTTACATTTAGATAATATGTGAGGGTGGGCAGACCCAGTCAGACCCAGTCAGACCTGAGGCGCACGTGGACAGAGTCCCACTAGGTCTCCCACTTAAGAGTTTTCAGCTCACATTTACATTTACATGTAGTCATTTAGCTTAAAGTGACTTACGAGTTCTGTACAACGAGTCAGCAGGGAGGGAAGGGTACAACTCTGGCAGCTAAACACAAGTAACAATGTTCGTCAAACAGTGTCGAACTTGAGTGCTACAGTCTTAGTGCATAGTAGTATAGACATATTATAGTGCATAGTATATGTATTGGTAGTAATATAGGCAAGGTAGATTGCTTAGTAGTAGCAGAGTGCATACTAGTAAATGATAGTATAAGGGTTAGTATTTTTAGATTTTCTTTGATTGAAGAAGTGTGTTTTTAGTCTATGGCGGAACATTGGGCGGGTTTCGGCTGTCCTGACTGCGGTGGGAAGTTCCTTCCAAGCCTCGAAGCTTAAATGATCATATTATTTTCTACACTTTTCTATAGAATAAACTAAAGTAGTGGCTAAGCCAAAATTCTCAATGTCAAGAAAGGTATGGGATTCTATACTCGGCTCGCTAGTGTTGAAAAGTAAATACTCTGTGAAGTGCATGCCTTTGTCCAAAATGTATATTTTAACATTGAAAATCAAATAATTAAATCCTTGCTTGTTTGGTCTTGGACTTTCGTTTGGCAAGTCGGTCACGATAATAACCTCATCATCGAACCGAAGAAAACCATAATGACGTCTTCTACGGTAAACGAAAAAAGCGACCCAAAAAAACTGCGATGACTCTCTTTGACCTTCTGGCTCCTGGATCCGTCTGACTCTCATTGTGTCGATGCAGCCTGGTGACGTAGTCAGTCAGGGCTGTGCCTAACACACACACACACGCACGCACGCACGCACACACACACACACACACACACACACACACACACACACACACACACACACACACACACACACACACACACACACACACACACACACACACACACACACACACACACACACCTTAGTTGAAACTGGTTGGAGCAACATCAACGTGCCTGCCTGTAGCCGTCAAGGCTTGCTTAGGTAAGAGAGAAGTGCTGGCAGGCGGTCTGCTGTAGTGGTGGCAGACGCTGCCTGAATCAGGGGTGTCTGAGATAAAGACAGGAGGCAGGAGGACTGGACCTGAGGAGGGCAGAGCGATGGCGTCTCAGAGAGCAGGAAGGAGGATGTACACAGTAGAGGATTATTAAGAACCATGAAGCAGCGAGGGCATGGCTGCAGGAGAGTGAAAGATGCCTTTTATAAATGCAAATTAATACTTTATTGTGTCAATGAAGTCACTACATTTAGGTGTAGTATATGTACACACATACACGCATATATATGCATACATAGAAGACTGTCCCCGAAGCCTGTTTTTGGGATTTTAACTTTGTCAGGGTTTTTCGAATTGGACATTCGAACCTTCGTTTTTAATAAAAAAAAAATAAAGATTTAAAAAAATACGAATTTTTTAAAGGGGACATGCATTATAAATGGCTTTTTCAGTGTTTAGCATTGTTATATAGTAATAGGAGTTAGTATCAATGGGTCTGTGTCTCTAAATACCATATTGGTGGATTGCTCTCATTCAGTTGCGACAATTTCCTCCTCCATTTAATTAGGTCATTCTGATTTGACTCACAAGGTAACGTAACAAGGCGCTGGTGGAGCTGATTGTGATACTGCCACCTGGTGAGATTCGATCGTTATTGCAATTCCAACGTAGGTAGATGAATCAAACACCTAGAGGCAGAGGTGTGGACTCGAGTCACATGACTTGGACTCGAGTCACGAATTTGATGACTTTAGACTTGACTTGACCAAATCAAAAAAGACTTGCAACTCGACTTTGACTTTAACACCAATGACTCGTGACTTCACTTGGACTTGAGCCTTTTGACTTGAGAAGACTTGATACCTTCCCCCACTCCCAACGATAAAAAATTATGTTATTAAATGTGCCGTGAATTAATTAATTTCCAGCGAATAGACACTTCATTTGCGCAGTCCTGGATCCTGTGTCACCTGCAGAGACACGTTGTGGGCGTGTTTTGTTTACTTGTTAGACTGTCATGGCTGCGCCCAGTAGTCGAGTTTTTACACATGATATTGGATATTCTCACTATTTTTCTTTTGTTGAGCACAAAGAAAAGAACGTTTTAGTTAAATGTAAATTGTGTCTTGGCTCAAAGATCCTATCTACTGCCCACTTTGTTTGAAACAATCCGACAGCATCCAATCAATTTGCGCGAGAGAAGAAGTAACGTTACGAACGTTAATAGCGACGGATCCAGTGGAAAATGATACCAAAGATTGCTTAATTTGCTTATAAAAACGATGTGTTGGTCAACAAAAAAACGAATTGCAGTATGCAAAACGTGCGGGTCGAAAAACCACAGATGGAGAAGCAACAACTTCCAACTTTGTTCGACATTTGAAGCTGCACGGTAAGTAACTTGGCTTGCTAGCTACAGTAGTTAAATCAAATCGATACAGTCGGTGTGGTAACGTTATCATTACATCCAAGATTGATACATGGCTGGCTAGGCAGTTGATAGTCATAGTCTTGTCTTATCAAATCAATAAACAATTCTCGAAGTCAACTTCCTGCCTGTTGTTGCTAGGCAACTGCAGCGTGGGGGGTAACTGCCCCGCCTCGTACATTGTGTACGGTTCATTTAGTGCAGAAACGGATCGTTAAAGCGTAAAATTAAAGACTATCAAGCGGAATTTTCTTCAGTCCTTCACAATGCCAAAGAGCTGCTGTGTTACGCGTTGTACTAATGACAAAAACAGAAATCCAAATCGCAAGTTTTATACCATTACGGAGGAAAAAGTGGCTGGTGGCTAACGTTCGGCTAACTCGCTCTGTGTTGTGGTCGTGGTAGCTACATGCTAAGCTAACGTTAATTACATAATATCGAACCGATAGGAGCTTATCTTATCTAATCTTACGTGGATGTTTGATCGGGTAGTGGCACACGTGGTACCACCACGTAAGATTAGATAAGATAAGCTCCTATCGGTTTGATATTATGTAATTAACGTTAGCTTAGCATGTAGCTACCACGACCACAACACAGAGCGAGTTAGCCGAACGTTAGCCACCAGCCACTTTTTCCTCCGTGATGCATCAGCTGGTATTATATAAAACTTGCGATTTGGATTTCTGTGTTCGTTATTAGTACAAAACGTAACACAGCAGCTTCAATTTGGGTATTCGAGAGATGGCCATGTCTGCAGGTGTTTTGTATGGACATTATGTCAAGTCAATCAGGGGGAGATCTTTGACTCATCTCGCCTTAGAATCACCAGAAAGGCTTTCGAAATAGTGAAATGCCATGTTGGCCTCAATATTTTCAAAACAAATCGTATGAAAATGTTATGAAATGAACAAGAATGTGATAAAACATGTAATAAAAACGGACCTCAACGCATGCATTTGATGGTAGAAATCCGTATGGTCCCCCTATACCAAGATGGCGGCGGTCTCGTGACATCAGAGTGTCTTCGAGAATCAGCAATGTCTTGGTTGATTAATGGCCAGCAGTAGCCTAACAGTACTGCTGCTCCTTAAAAAAAATGTATTGATTGAAATTTGTATGAACAGATTGCAGAATGGGTACAATACAGTTAGGCTCAATACAAACAATTGTTAAGGGGATGCAGAGCAGAAAAATACTTTCGTCATTGATCCAAGAGAGAGAGAGAGAGAGAGAGAGAGAGCCATCTGGTAGATCGATATGTCCATTGGCTGATGATAAATCCCCTTATTGCATAGTGAAATCCGCAATCCAAAACGTAATCCAAGCTACATGCTGCACATCTAGAATCCTGCTAACTGAAATCTCCATTGAAAGTAAAAAAAAATAATGATCCGTTCAGCCACAGGGCACACTGCATTATCGCGATAGCGCCCCTAAGAGGATCTGGCCGGTATTGCACCTTCTCAAATTCAAAGAGTAGGGTAAATCTGCAGTGCCGCTCGGCGACCTTGAATAGGTTATTAAAATGGAATAAAAGCAATAACAACTTGCCACGGATATATCCGTGCTTCTGTCCACAACGGGTGGAATCAAAACACGGAGATATCCGTTGTTCGTCCCCATTGTGTTAACATTGGCATGGTGTACCTTTCTGTGCTTATTCATCCACAATCTATAGCTCAACATGAAAATATTCGCAATTAATCATAAAAAAAAGCAAGACATTTTATTTCAACCAAAAATGTTTAAACAATAATGTTAGTGATAGAAGGGAACTCATTTTGTGCAAGAATGGAAAGCTTTTCAATTTCCATGCAGCAGAATTGTTACAATAGCCGATAATCCATTTTCCCAATGATAAATCCCTAATACGGGTGGAACAACCAGTGACGTCAGACTACACCTCCCTATACAATCTGAATATAAAGATATGAGAAAAAATAAACTGCGTAAACAATATAATTAACTCTGAATATAAAAATATGAGAAACATAAACAAGTGTAAAACAAAGGTGCAGATGAGGGTCTGTATGCCCAGTCAGTTATATTATGTAAGTTATATACAGTGTGTATACACACACACACACACACACACACACACACACACACACACACACACACACACACACACACTTGTAATAGGGGGTTAACACATTTCCCACATCTACAGTGACCCTCATAGTCCATTAAGGATAGCAGCCTTCATTTCCAACCTCACTTAACCGTCGAAGAGATCCTAAACTACCCGCCGCTCCGGTGATAAAGCACCAGCACCTGTAACATCGCAAAGTGGAATCATTCCGACGTCACGTAATCACTCAGGTCACACAGTCAGGGGCCGTTATCTCCGCTCTGTCCTCCGAGCACGTAACCCTCTCTCTCTCTCTCTCTCTCTCTCTCTCTCTCTCTCTCTCTCTCTCTCTCTGCACACCTCGTTGACGCACCCCCGCCTCTCATTAGCTCTAATGGGATAAGGACCGAGGGAGGGCCCCCCTGTCAGGATAAGGACCGAGGAGGGCCCCCCCTGTCAGCTGTGTGTGTGCCCCTGACTGACAGCCGGCCCGATGCAGACGGACTGTAGTATATTAAACACAAGCGTAGATTGTTTTGCTACAAGGACTGTAACCCAACACAGTGTGGTTTGTCTTGGCAGGGAATCAAAGAGCGGGCGGCTAGTAGGTACAGTGTTGGTCCGCGGGACAAAGGGGGCATTGTTGGAGGCTGAGCCCCCCCCCCCCCCCCCTTCCCTCCCTCCCTCTCTCACACCAGCGCCCCGACCGGGCTCTCGGCGAGGAGGACCTGGACGGGGCTGGTGGTACTGTATCTAGTCACCTGGGATGGAGGGAGGGAGGGGATGTGGGAAGCATTCTTCCGTAGGGGTCTCTCTCTCTCTCTCTCTCTCTCTCTCTCTCTCTCTCTCTCTCTCTCTCTGTCTGGAGCGCGTCTGGCTCTGACTCTCTCCACCGTCTCAAGACCACAACGTGTGAGTCTTGTTATTTAGGCCTTCCCGTTTAACCCTTTCACACTACCGCCGCACTACCAAAATGGTTAACCCTTTCACTGCGACGATTCACAGAAGGTTAACCCTTTCACTGCCGCGTGACAAAGGGTTAACCTTCTGTAGTGTGGTAGTGAAAGGGTTAACCTTCTGTAGTGTGGTAGTGAAAGGGTTAATTCCTTTATACTTAATTGCGGCAGATAAATGTTGAAGGACAGCCTTGTGGTTTTAACTGTGTGCGCCTGCATTATCTCTCTCTCTCTCTCTCTCTCTCTCTCTCTCTCTCTCTCTCTCTCTCTCTCTCTGTCTCTCTATCTCTATCTTTCTCCATCTCTCCTTTCCCTCTTTCTCCCCCCTCTCTCTCTGTCTCTCTCTCTCTATATATATATATTTCTTTCTATCTTTCTCCATCTCTCTCTCTTTCGCTCTCTCTCTTTCCGTCTCTCGCTCTCTCCCTCTTTCTCCCCCCTCTGTCTCTCTCTCTCTATATATATATATCTATCTTTCTCCATCTCTCTCTTTCTCTCTCTCTTTCCGTCTCTCTTTCTCCCCCCTCTCTCTGTCCCTCTCTATATATATATATCTATCTTTCTCCATCTCTCCTCTCTCTCTCTCTCTCTCTCCCTCTCTCTCTCTCTCTCTCTCTCTCTCTCCCCCCCCCTCTCTCTCTCTCTCTCTCCCCCTCTGTAAGTAAGCCGGCCTCGGTCGGTCGGGGGGGGGGGGGGGGGGGGACGGTAAAGCGGTGACTCTATCCTTCCTGTCAACGTCAAAGTCTGAGACACAACCTTGAGAATTAGGAATTTCACCGAAACCAAAATAGTTTTTTCACCGTTGACACAAAGCGGCTAAAAAACCGCATTGCCAAGCGACTACCTCACATCGCTGCCCGGCAACCAGATAATATTCCATTGCGATATTATTCCACAATTCCAAATTGCATAATACTGTGGTACTTGGAAATAATTACATTGTTGTGCAAAAACGTGCGGTGCTCTTCTACCCCATTGTGTCGGAACTGTTGGCCTTTTACGAGGAAAAGGTCACGGGAGGTGACGTTAGTAGAATGTTCTACTGTCGCTCGGTAGAATGTGGAGGTTTTTGTTTATTTCCTTTATTTATTGTGACACTTGGTGTCGGTGCCGCTTCATAAGCTCTTAGTAGTAGTTGTCTCCTATTTTGTACAGAAGCTGAATCTGGTGAAATCAAAACCACACCGGTAGCCGTATCAATATCATTACTTTACCCACTGGGACACGGGGAGAAATTGACATCTTTTTTCATATCACTATTGATCAAGTCCGGTTTCTCTCTCCTGTTTGAAGTAGGCCAGCCTGTGGGCCTCTTTAGGGGGGGGGTTGGTTTATAAAAGGCTCTCTGCTGAATGAACTCCCCAAAGCAGTGCATGTGGTAGCCGCCACTTTTGTTAAACCCGACGGGGCATGACTGCAGAAGCAAAACGCTTCCATATGGCCGAGGGACCACGGCGTTAACTGCCTCTGCTGCCAGCAGGCGCTGGCTCTCTCACCGCTCCTCCGTCTCTCCGGCCATCGCAGCCGCGGCGGCAGGCTGGAGATAGTGGAGGGCTCGGACTCCCTCCCCGGGGGGGGGGGGGGGGGGGGGGTCTGACCGTTATCGGCCCGCGTGTGACCCCCCGAACGTTGACCCCTGGTTTGTGAGTAAACGGAGCGTCCATCTGTCTGTAAAGGCCTTATCCCCCCCCCCTCCCCCCTCCCCCTCCCTCTGGCAGCATCCTCGTGCAGTCGAGCAGTGGCGTGCACAGATAGGGCTGAAGGAGGGGGGCTCGAGCCCCTGCCCTTTTGCCCCAAGTTTCTCGATTTGTACAGCCTGTGGGGGCAATTCCATGTGATCTCGGGCTAGACAAATACATTTGATTTGGTTTGATTCAAGTGCCCATCCAAAAGAATATATCAAATATGGACACTGGGTGTTGGTGGGTTAAGTGCACTTTTTGTAGCTTGAGCCCCTGCCCCCCAAAGTGTCTGTGCACGCCCCTGCAGCCAACGACCGTTGGCGCTGGTGGAGACTGGTGGTTGACGACGTCCAGTGGGATCTTAAAAAGGAGAAAATATCTCTCGATCGTCGCGTTGGCATAAAGCCGTCCCCCCAGAGAGCATCTTATCAAGGGTTCTGTCACGAAGGACAAGGAGGGATGTGGGCATCGAGGGCTTGTCTTCTCTGACATCCTGAGACCGACGGGTGGTCTACGCGTGTGGGCAGACCTGGGCGCATTCTCATAGCTCGTCGTACCCCGGCTGCGCTGCGCTGCCCTGTACTTGTACAGACGTGGCGACCTCGACTCTCTAGACACATTTCTCAGTCTTTCCTCCGTTTTATTGGAGTTTGGGTCCCGGAGGTGCGTCACTATCGTGGTCTGCTGTGTTTAATGTCGCCAGAGTTGGCTCGCCCGGTCGTTGTCATGGAGCTGTAGCCTTCTGAAATGTTAAACTAACCAGGATTTTTAACCAAATGAGCTTATGGTACGGGGCTGGTGAAAAGGAGTGTTTTCACAGAGGAAAACCGCGCTCACGGCACACCTTAAAGGGATAGTTAGGATTTATTTCACATAATCGATACGTAGGCTTTAGCTAGGGCCCTATGAAATCCGTTTTTATCTTTTCCTGTTTTCGGATAAAAATGTTCCTGTTTTCGGATTTCTCTGTTTTTAATTGTCCTGTTTTCGGTTTTCTCGTCTTTCCTTTGGATTTAAGTTTTAACCAAAAGAAAACGATACAAAATTAAGTTTTTAACCAACTTTAATAACAGTACATCTGCTGTACAACAGTGCCAGTGCAGTTCAATGTTTTTTTTTTTAAATTCAGTGCAGTTCAACTGCCAGTGCAGTGCAATAACTAAATAATAATTTAATAATACAAAATAATAATTTGTTTAAAATAAATCAGAAAAAAACTACCAATTGTAATTTCTTTCAAAGAGGTGTCCTTTAAAGGTTCATTACGCAAGTCTGAGTGCACACTGCGTTCCGTTATCCCGGAATGGATTTGGTAGCTGTCATTTCTGCATCTCCGTAGACCGTGCAGCATCACTGCTTTAGAGTCGTAGTGAAGATTGATTTATATATGAAACCCGATTTATGTATAATTTAAGCAAATTCCGTGATAATTCAGAATTCCGTGTTAATATCTCTTAATATATCTGTGAAGTCCTCCGCGATTTCCGCGACCGTGGATTCCATAGGGCCCTAGCGTCAGCTTACTCCCCAAGGGCATCAATAAAGGAATAATATCTTATCTTATCTTGTGTAAAGTTCTGTCCGTGTTCCAAGCGAGCAGCACCACAGGGTCCAGAGACAAAAACGCTTTAAATCCACGACATGCAAACAAACATTTCAGATCAGATTCAGATTCAAAACGTTTTATTTGCACAATGGAATTCTTACTCTCCGTTTGCTCCACAGCATCAAGGAATAAAAAAGCAACAATTTATAGAATAAAAAAAGCAGGTATTTATATACAATAAACAATAAACTGTCTGCGGTATGTGCAATAAAATATAAGTAGTAAGAAGAAGTAGATATTGCATCAGTCTGAGAGAAGAAGCAAGCGTCGGAAATAACTTTGGACTGCAGTGTTCTGTTGGGAACGGTTGAAATGGTTTTGTTTGCATGTCGTGGATTAAAGCTTTTTTTGTTTCCGGACCCTGTAATCACCTAAGGAAATTGTGCACTTTAAGCTTTAAGGCAGAGTTACTCAAGGCCTGCACAGTAATGGTGCTCGGCTATTTCCGCTACTCAAATGTTATTTGCATCATGCTACTTTGCTTCTGTAGTCCCGATACCTTTTGAATTTAGAATAAACTTTTATATTCAGAGTTAATTATATTGTTTATTTTCCTTATATTTTTGTCTTACTACTATTACCCTGCTCATACCTGTACCTCCCCTCGCCCATGTTGCCATGATGCCCGAATTTCCCCCAAGGGGATCAATAAAGGAATATCTTATCTCATCTTATCTTAGACAACAGCAGTAGCTGTATAGATGGTGGTAAGTCGAGAAACAATTGGTCTGTCCTCGCTGACATTTTGGCGCCACTCAGCAGTGAGAGGACACCTTGTAGGGACTGTACCTATTTGTGGGACTTAACCTATATTCATTCATTCATTCATTCATTCATTCATTCATTCATTCATTCATTCATTCATTCATTCATTCATTAATTCATTCAATCTTTATTTATACTCGATAATACACTGAGTAATTAAACTCATTTACAGTGCCGTCGAGATGTTACATACACAAGTGTCACAGTGTGTTCATAAATATAAAGACATCAGACAATCAGAATAATTGAGAGCACATTTTAAAATACATTAAAAAGAATAATAATAAAAAATCTTTTAAAAAGAATAAAATAGCTCAAAATTAAAACAGAGGTAATAATTTAAAAACAATTACATATTGTGGTGACCTGATTGGTCATTAAGGTTCTAAACCGACCCATAGACACTAGAGTGTCTAGTTTCAGTGTTTCCTGCAGGGTATTCCATGATGTAGGGGCAAAAAAGCCAAAAGCAGATCTACCAAGTTCAGTACAAACTCTAGGCACTCTAAGTGTAAGCCAAAAACTGGATCGTGTACGACAGGGTCCAGTGGTCCATTCCAATAAAGAACTAATATAATTTGGACAATCTCTAATTATGGCTTTATAGATAAAAAGATTGCAATGCAACTTACGCCAGAGAGGCCCATATGAGAGAGCGTACTCATCCTGGTCGCCACTTCCCACATGACCATATTTCACTATCTATGTCGGGTGAAGCGGCCTAGCACAGGGGATGTTTGTCCCGGTACTTTTAGCAGACATTCTTTCTACTCTGGACAATAGAACGGACTCTTAGGCGGGACGGTAGACTCCCGTAGTTATGCCGACCGACTGTCCTCACCCCCCCCCCACCTGCACGCGGTGCCACTCCGGGGTAATTGGCTGCACCTGTCTCTTGTTGTCGGTCATAATAACCCTTTGTCACCGGAGACCGGAGATCAAGAAAGCATTGGACAGTGTTTTTGTGCAGAAAAGAAAAAAACCCACTAGAGATAATCCAGTTCTTGGCAGCCAGACTGTGTGTGTTTTGGAACTACCAGGTTTACAGCTCTCTGGACCCATCGTAGCATGTCTACCCCATGATGGGTGCTCTCTCTCTCTCTCTCTCTCTCTCTCTCTCTCTCTCTCTCTCTCTCTCTCTCTCTCTCTCTCTCTCTCTCTCTCTCTCACTCTCACTCTCACTCTCACTCTCACTCTCACTCTCACTCTTTCTCTGTCTCTCTCACTCTCTCTCTGTCTCTGTCTCTCTCTCTTTGTCTCTGTCTCTCTATATCTCTATCTGTCTCTCTCTCTGTGTCTCTCTCTCTCTTTGTCTCTCTATCTGTCTCTTTCTCTCTGACTCTCTTTCTGTCTCTCTCTCCCTGTCTCTCTCTCTGTCTCTATATCTCTCTCTCTGTCTCTCTCCCTCTGTCTCCCTCTCTCTCTGTCTGTCTTTCTCTCCCTCGCTCTCTCTGTCTCTCTCTATCTCTCTCTATCTGTCTCTCTCTCTCTCCCTTTCTCTCTATCTGTCTCTCTCTCTCCCTCTGTCTCTCTCTCCCTCTCTCTCTCTATCTCTCTCTCTCTCTCTCTCTCTCTCTCTCTCTCTCTCTCTCTCTCTCTCTCTCTCTCTCTCTCTCTCTCTCTCTCTCTCTCTCTGGAACAGAATGACCTGCTGTGGAAAATCACTTGGACTTTTATCCTCTGCTTTTTTTTTTTTTTACGTTTTGATCAGCGTGAAGTCTTGTGTTTTATTTAAATCCGTCTTTCTGTCTCGACTCCGAAATCTCTTACTCAGACAATAGGGGCGTCTCTGCTGTAATCGGTTTTCCAAGTGTGTTTATTTGTACGTCGCAGGCACACGTGTTGTGCATCAAGCCACCTTTCTGTAACCGTGCCAGTTTTAGTGACAAGTGGTCCAACAATAACATCACCAACTATTAACAGTGTTCAGTCCTCAGCACACAAAGAGAGCAACACAGAGCGGTGGGTCACTGATGCAGCCACGGCAGTGCTGCTAAATGACTGAACGTGACGAGGAGACGCAGACTTTGAGTTTTATTGCCCCCCCCCCCCCCTCCCCCTAGTGACCAGGGAGTGAAATCAGATAAACCTCAGTCCGTGGCCTGGATAAGATCGCTCTGCACAGTCATGCAAATTCCTGTGTTGCGGTCGGACTCCTCCGCTCCAGATCACAGTTCTCCCTGGCTGTGGACCAAGCTGAGTGCCCCCCCCCCCACCCCCCACCCCCCAGTTCACCAGCCATCTTGTTGTTGCAGCACATTCATCCCAGATTCACTTGGTCATCATAAGAGCTCTCGGTGTGGCTGGATTCTACTGTCCTCTCAGCTCCCCCGGCAGGCTGAGGCTGAGAGGCTGCTGTCGCCCCGTCCTGTCCCCCCCCCCCCCCTCGCAGGCTGCTGTCGCCCCGTCCTGTCCCCCCCCTCGCAGGCTGCTGTCGCCCCGTCCTGTCCCCTGTCCCCCCCCCGCAGGCTGCTGTCGCCCCGTCCTGTCCCCTGCCCCCCCCCTCGCAGGCTGCTGTCGCCCCGTCCTGTCCCCTGTCCCCCCCCCCGCAGGCTGCTGTCGCCCCGTCCTGTCCCCTGCCCCCCCCCCTCGCAGGCTGCTGTCGCCCCGTCCTGTCCCCTGCCCCCCCCCTCGCAGGCTGCTGTCGCCCCGTCCTGTCCCCTGTCCCCCCCCCTTGCAGGCTGCTGTCTTGGAGAAAGTCTTGAGTAGAGCAGCATTAAGTAGAGCAGCATTAAGTAGAACGGCATGGAGCAGTAGAGCAGCGTTGAGTAAAGAAGCGTTGAGTAGAGCAGCGTTGAGTAGAGCAGCGTTGAGTAGAGCAGCGTTGAGTAAAGAAGCGTTGAGTAAAGAAGCGTTGAGCAGAGCAGCGTTGAGCAGAGCAGCGTTGAGTAAAGAAGCGTTGAGCAGAGCAGCGTTGAGTAGAGCAGCGTTGAGTAAAGAAGCGTTGAGTAGAGCAGCGTTGAGTAGAGCAGCGTTGAGTAAAGAAGCGTTGAGCAGAGCAGCGTTGAGCAGAGCAGCGTTGAGTAAAGAAGCGTTGAGCAGAGCAGCGTTGAGCAGAGCAGCGTTGAGTAAAGAAGCGTTGAGCAGAGCAGCGTTGAGCAGAGCAGCGTTGAGCAGAGCAGCGTTGAGTAGAGCAGCGTTGAGTAAAGAAGCGTTGAGCAGAGCAGCGTTGAGTAAAGAAGCGTTGAGCAGAGCAGCGTTGAGCAGCTCAGACGCTATAGGAAAGCTAGTGGACCTGGGAGGAGTGTCGTGGCTTCAACTGCCTTCCCCCAGGATTCCTGTGTGGGCCTCAGAGCTGCCAGGCGGCGCGAGGGTTAAAGTCAAGGTCCCCGATTCATGAGACTTTGCTTGGGCTGCCGCCAGTGTCTTTATGTGCTTTTCTTTATGAAAACTAAATCATCCACAGCACTCAAGGGGTTTCACTGCTTTTTGAATTGTCTGAATGAACGACAATCGCTGGCGGTTCCTCGGAGACCAGACCTTTGGGCGAGTGACACGAATACTTTCTCTCTCTCTGCTCTGAGTGGGATACTTGATTCTTAGCCTATATTGGTCTGTCTGTCTGTCTGTCTGTCTGTCTGTCTGTCTGTCTGTCTGTCTGTCTGTCTATCTGTCTACCTGTCTGTCTATCTATCTATCTATCTATCTATCTATCTATCTATCTGTCTGTCTGTCTGTCTGTCTGTCTGTCTGTCTGTCTGTCTGTCTGTCTGTCTGTCTGTCTGTCTGTCTGTCTGTCTGTCTGTCTGTCTGTCTGTCTGTCTGTCTGTCTGTCTGTCTGTCTGTCTGTCTGTCTGTCTGTCTGTCTGTCTGTCTGTATGTCTGTCTGTCTGTCTGTCTGTCTGTCTGTCTGTCTGTCTGTCTATCTATCTATCTATCTGTGTTTGTCTGTCTCTCTGTCTGTCTGTCTGCCTGTCTGTCTGCTCAGCCTGGTGTGTTTTGTTTTGGTTTCTCTTCTCTTCTTCTTCTTAGAGATGTCAGTCCCAGCAGCCTTGCTCCCCCGCTGGCAGGTGGTGAGGCCTGTTGAATGGCTGTCATTGTGCTGGTGGGGAGTGGAGGAGACGGAGGGCAGGGGGGCAGGGGGGCCTGTCTCTTCCTGCTGGTTGGGTGGAGGCTAGGGATGGGTACCGAATCTGGTACTTTTAAGGGTACCGACCGAATCACGTCGGTACTACCGACTCGAGTACCGATTCACGTGAGATCCACTGGTGCCACATTTCGGTACTGTTTTTTTTTTTTTTTTTTTAAGTCTGATGACGTTAACGTTTAGAAACCTATGAAGTGTGCCGCACGTTCACGTCAACGTTCACGCGCACGATACACGCTTACCTAGGATTTGACTTGATTCAACAACAAAGCAGTCGGGGGGGGGGGCGATGGCAAACTGAAAACGGTCGCAAGTGTGGTTACACTTTACAAGGCTAGATGCAGACAACGCTCGCTGCAATATTATATATTATATAGATATTAACAAATAGTTCTAAATAAATAATAATGATCATAAATAATTTGAAGTTTGGACAACTTTTTTTTTTACAACTGAGGTAGGTAGATTACATTTTTAAAGACGAAAGTACAGAAAAAAAAGTACCGTTGGGTACCGGTATCGATTCAAATGTGAACGGTACCCAACCCTAGTGGAGGCCTGTTTCTTCCTCCTGGTTGGCTGGTTGGGTGGAGGCCTGTTTCTTCCTCCTGATTGGCTGGTTGGGTGGAGGCCTGTCTCTTCCTCCTGATTGGCTGGTTGGGTGGAGGCCTGTCTCTTCCTCCTGGTTGGCTGGTTGGGTGGAGGCCTGTTTCTTCCTGCTGGTTGGCTGGTTGGGTGGAGGCCTGTCTCTTCCTGCTGGTTGGGTGGAGGCCTGTCTCTTCCTGCTGGTTGGCTGGTTGGGTGGAGGCCTGTCTCTTCCTGCTGGTTGGCTGGTTGGGTGGAGGCCTGTCTCTTCCTCCTGGTTGGCTGGTTGGGTGGAGGCCTGTCTCTTCCTCCTGGTTGGCTGGTTGGGTGGAGGCCTGTCTCTTCCTCCTGGTTGGCTGGTTGGGTGGAGGCCTGTCTCTTCCGGCTGGTTGGCTGGTTGGGTGGAGGCCTGTCTCTTCCTCCTGGTTGGCTGGTTGGGTGGAGGCCTGTCTCTTCCTCCTGGTTGGCTGGTTGGGTGGAGGCCTGTCTCTTCCTCCTGGTTGGCTGGTTGGGTGGAGGCCTGTCTCTTCCTCCTGGTTGGCTGGTTGAGTGGAGGCCTGTCTCTTCCTCCTGGTTGGCTGGTTGGGTGGAGGCCTGTCTCTTCCTCCTGGTTGGCTGGTTGGGTGGAGGCCTGTCTCTTCCTGCTGGTTGGGTGGAGGCCTGTCTCTTCCTCCTGGTTGGCTGGTTGGGTGGAGGCCTGTCTCTTCCTGCTGGTTGGCTGGAGTGGTGGAGCTGCAGGGCAGATAATAATATATTTAATATATATTTGTTGTATTTATTTATGTATTTAATATATATTTTTTGTATTTATTTATGTATTTAATATATATTTTTTGTATTTATTTATTTAATATATATTTTTTGTATTTATTTATGTATTTAATATATTTGTTTGTATTTATGTATTTAATATATTTGTTTGTATTTATTCTGCCAGATTCTTCTTCTTTCAGACATTATATTTCTCTCGTTAGGCCTAACAAAATTAATAGTTGGTTTCAGGTTGCCGACCAACCCTGCCGATTTAGGTGCGACCCAATATATTTTATGAGTTTAAAAAAAAAATTATATATAAAAAAAAAATCAGATTTTTTTTTTTTTTTTTTTAGAATAAAGTTTCATAGAAATCTTAGTCAAACATTTAGTATTATGGATATTAAACATGCTGGCAGAGTACATGCATCCATGTTGTTGTGAACATTTTAATTAAATAAAGAAATTCCCTATCCATTTAGCCGTGGGAAAGAATAAAATAAAAAAATTAAATAAAATAAATTCCCTACCTACCCATGGCCAAACTGACAACCAACCTGAAACCAACTATTAATTTTGTTAGGCCTTAACACTCTCCTGCATCGACACAGGACCGCTGTGACTCGCCGGTGTTATTGAATGAACGTGTTATTCTCTTATTTCTGCTCATCATGAGTGCCTACTTCACCTGCTGTGTGTGTGTGTGTGTGTGTGTGTGTGTGTGTGTGTGTGTGTGTGTGTGTGTGTGTGTGTGTGTGTGTGTGTGTGTGTGTGTGTGTGTGTGTGTGTGTGTGTGTGTGTGTGTGTGTGTGTGTGTGTGTGTGTGTGTGTGTGTGTGTGTGTGTGTGTGTGTGTGTGTGTGTGTGTGTGTGTGTGTGTGTGTGTGTGTGTGTGTGTGTGTGTGTGTGTGTGTGTGTGTGTGTGTGTGTGTGTGTGTGCGCGTGCGCGAGAAGGACGCACCTTGTTGCAATTAGTTCTGTTCAACATTTCAGATGTCTGGCCAGTTGGAAAACATTTGAACATCATGGCTCGTTTGAGCCTAGAGGTGGAATAGTCTCAGGATTAGTTAACGTATAGGCCAGGCCTATTTCTGACCATGATCTAACATCTTTAAACATCTGTAAGAAAGAACATGGAGCAGCCTATTTCAGACGGACATACCTCCGTTTTCTTCTCTCTCTTTGTCTCTGTCTCTCTCTCTGTCTCTATCTGTCTCTCTCTCTCTGTCTCTCTCTCTCTGTTTCTCTGCGTCTCTCTTTCTGTCTTTCTCTCTCTCCCTGTCTCTCTCTCTCTCTCTCTCTCTCTCTCTCTACCGATGAGGTGATCAAATATAAGCAACGCAATCTAATTGAAGGGGACTTGGACTCCGACAATTTAGATACGTTCGAGATTGATTGGTTCAAGACTCTTTCACCCTGGGGGGAGGGGGTGGAGAACGTGAGGAGGAGGGCGGAGGACGTGAGGATGGGGGGGTGGAGCACATGGGTGGGTGGAGGACACGGGTGGGTGGAGGACGTGAGGAGGGGGGGGGGGTGGAGGGGTGGAGGACGTGAGGAGGGTAGAAACAAAAGACTGGTGTTGCGATGCGAGGATTCAGAGTTTTATGAGTTTATATGCAACAAGCACAATGGAATTCTTACTCTCCGTTCGCTCCACAGCATAAAAAAAGCAACAATTTACAGAATAAAAAGCAGGTATTTATATACAATAAACAATAAACTGTCTGCGGTATGTGCAATAAAACAAGTACAACTAAGCAAATAAAAATTACAAATAAAAAAAAGTACACAAGGCGAGCTAAAATAATTGCACATTATATTGACGCACAAGGGTGCATCAAAAAGTGGCTGAGCATGGTAAAGAGGAGGGCTCTGAGAGGAGTTCTCCTGGCCTCGAGGAGTGCATTAACAGGTGTCGTCGGGTCTTCTCCCGTCCTCGCCGGCCTCCCTCTCTTTACTGGCACTGGAGCGGCCGAGCCCATTGTTTGGCCGTTGCCGTGGATACACCTCCCTTGTTTTGCGAATGGCGGCATGTCAAGGCAGGCAGAGAAGCATCGTGCGCTCGACAAGGTGTTCCCCCCCCCCTCTCCTCCCCTCTGTCTCTCTGGAGGAAATACGGTCTGTCTCTACATTATGGGCAGAGCCCAGTCTTCGCCTGCAGAAGATCCCCAGCCCTGATAAGGGATGACTCTGCTGTTGTTACGGTAACAACACAGCCCCCTTTGGGCTAAACCTTGTTTTCCACTCGAGGAGACGGCGTCTCTCTGAATGGGACAGATAGAGAGCTGGGAATGATGGATCGCTCGCGTTGCGTCTCGCCGCGGGGGTCGGAGGAAGGTCACGCGGCGCCTCCGCCCCTCCGTCCGCACGGCTTCCTGTCGCGGAGTTTGTCGACGGATTTGAATCGGTGGATATTTATTCTGAGTATGGCGTCGGCGGCCCCACCCGCCCGCGGTCTCACCGGTTGTGTTACCGGTTGTGGTTGTGTCTGAAGCGGTGTGTCGCATTGCGTTTCATCGCCCGCTTTTGCTAAAAAAAAAAAGCATCACATTTACATTACATTACATTTAGTCATTTCGCTGAGGCTTTTATCCAAAGTTCTGTACCACAGGTCAGCAGGACGGGTACAACTCTTTCAGCTGAGTAACAAGAGGAAGGGAAGAAGAGCTTTAATTGCATTTAATAAAAAAATACATATGCTATTGTATTATACGTTATATTATATTACATTATATAATCACATTATTAATTTGAATATTATATTAAACTAGATTTACACTATATACTATTATATTATGGTATTATATTGTATATATATTATGTACTATATCACATTATATATGTATTACTATATACTATTATATATACTATTATATACTGCAGATATACTATACTGTAATGTGTACTGTAATGTGTACTATATGTATGTACTGTAATGTGTACTATGTATGTACTATGTATGTAAATGTAATTTATTTTTATTTTTTTAAATGAAATGTAAGTCTTCAGTAGTAGGGCCCGACAAGCCTAGTGCTTCTCCCGCCCTTTTCGCACAATTGGACAATGCTACAATAGCAGCTGGTAAAACATTGGCGATTTATGGAATGACCATTGTTATGGGTTCCCAAAACCCGAAATAAAAAATAACTGAACTGAACTGAATGTTCATCAAACATTTTTTTATTTTTTTATCTACTTTTCTCTCCCCATTTTTAAATTTTTTCTCCCGTCCCCAATTTCGTATTGTCCAATTCTACCCTCCCCTCTCGAACGTTGTTAGGCCATGCCTCCCACAAGCCGGCTGCAATGTGGACGAAGCCTTGCATCACATGAGGAGGCAGCCGTCGCATCTTTTCACCTGCACAGCGCGATCTCTCAGTGGCGAGGGTCTGCGTGGGAGGGACACGCCGCCCTCGTCGCTTCCTGATTCTACTGTGCAGGCGCACCAAACCGACCTGTAGGAGTCGCTGTCCACAACGTCCGATCCCCACCCACCAGCTTCCCACCCCCCCCTCATACTGCCAATTGTATTAGTATGAACGACCAGCCAAGCTGGTAGCAACGCAGAGAGCTGGGCTCGAACCCAGCATCTCCTGCGTTGGTGGCGAGCGCCTTGCCCACTGCGCCACCTAGCCGCCTCATCAAACAGTGTTGAAGTGCATAGTAGAGAGATATTAGTATAGTAGAAAGAGTGCATGATGGTAGAAGACAGTAAGACGTTTTTTTTTTTTTTTTTTTATAAAAAGAAATTCATTTCAGATATTGATTGAAGAAGTGTGTATTTAGTTGACGGCGAAAGAGCGTTGTTTCGTATCACGTTCACTATAGGATGTTGTTTGTTTTACCGTGCGGCTTGCAGTCGGAGCCAGACGTCTGGTTATATATTACTGACACGTTTAACCAGATGTCTGTCGATGTGTCTGGTCCCTGTAATGAAGTACAATCATAACAATTGACCTATCGTAAAGCCCCGCCTTGAGACAGTTAAATTCTACATTTACATTTACATTTACATTTAGTTCATTTAGCTGACGCTTTTATCCCAAAGCGACTTACAAGTTCTGTGCGACAAGACAGCAAGAAGGGTATAACTCTATCAGCTGAGTAACAATGTTCATCAAAGTGTTGCGTGTTACAGTGTAGGTTAGTTTATTAGGACAAGTGCATGACATTAAGGTTAGTCGGGGTTAGATTTTTTTTTTTTTTTTTTTTTTTAATCATTTCAGATGATAAATGAAACTGTCCGTCCACTGATCGAACTAAAGGAGGGATTATTTGATTGATTAATTAATTCATGCAACCTTTTTTAATCTTAATAGATCATTGAGGTCAAGCTATCGTTTCACAGTGATGTGAGAATACATATACAGCAACACGAAAAAAAAAAAACATAAGGAAAATAATTATGCAGGCTGGGGTGAAATGGTTAGTGATTAAAGATTGAAACTGTCCAACACAGGCCCAGGTATCGAGCGTTAAAGTGTTTTCGTTAGAGGGCCCCTTGACGGTAAGCCAATCATTGGAGAAAATATGATACGTTCTAGTCTAATAATGAATCATATCTTGTCCCCTCTTCTCTGCCCACCCAGCCTTGTTGTACAGGATGCAGTGTGCAATAACAACAACATCGCCCCGTGATAAATCTTGAGGGTGGAGTGATATACAGAATCTAAGGGCTTAAGAGTAGAAACGGCAGCGTGTGTGTCTATAAATTACATCACCGTAATCCCAACACGGAGAGGAAGATTGCTTCAACATACCTGTGACCCTACTCGACACCGTCCTCCTCATCAATACTCCCTCCCCAGCCCCGGCTCCACCACGCTCTAAAGCCCTACCGCCACCAAAAGGCTTTGACAGGCTGACTTATTCTAGCTGCTGCTGCTTATGGCTAAATCAGATTTTTAGAATAAATCCAGTTGGTGTTTTTTTTCGCCCATCCAAAATGTGCTGAATTGATGGACCAGATGCGTGAAGATGCGTCACTTTATTCAATGCAAAATATCCATCATCAACATCCATTCGGGATCACATCTACTGTGGACAGGGAGGGAGGAGGAGGAGGGAGGGAGGAGGAGGGAGGGAGGAGGGAGGAGGAGCTTCTCTCAGGTGCCATGGACCAGGAGGCCTGAAAGCTTCTATTGGGCGACAGTGGCTCAGGAGTAGAGCAGGCGTCTGGTAATCCGGAGGTTCCCGGAATTGATTCTCGCTCCTCCCGGCAGCGTGTCGAAGTGTCTTTGAGCGAGACACTTAACCCCTAATTGCTCCCGATGAGCAGGTCGGCACCTTGCATCATCGCCTCCGCTGTCTGTGTTTGAATGTGTGAGTGAATGGGTCAATGTGAGGAACAAATTTGAAAGCGCTTTGGATAAAAGAGCTATATAAATGCACCATTTACATTACATGGACCAGGAGGTCTGAAAGATCAGGTGCCTGTTTTATTTTTTTTTTATCCACTTTTTCTCCCCATTTTCTATTTTTCTCCCATCCCAATTTCGTATTTCCAATTCTTTCGCTCCCCTGTCCTTGAACGTTGCTAGACTATGCCTCCCCACTGGTCGGCTGTAGTGAGGACAGAAGCCTTGCATCACGTGTCCCCTCCGGTACACGAGGAGGCAGCAGCCTGTCTCATCTTTTCACCGCAGCAGCTCGAACTCTCGGTGGCGAGGAGTAACGCGTGGGAGGCTCACGCTGCCCCGCTACTTCCTGCTTCCGCCGCACCGGCGTCACCAAACCGGACCTGTAGGAGTTGCTGTCCACAACGTCCAATCCCCACCCACTGGCTTTCCCACCCTCTTAACACTTGCCAGTTGTGTTAGTATGAACGACCGGGCCAGCCGGTAGCAAACGCCGAGAGCTGGGCTCGAACCCAGCGTCTCCTGCGTTAGTGGCGAGTGCCTTTCCCACTGCGCCAAATCAGCCGCCCATCAGGTGCCTGTTTTTTTTTTATTATCTTTTTCCCCCTCCTTTCTTTTTCCGATTTTTCTCCCATCCCACTGTTAGTCGTTATGCAATTCCCAACCCCCTTCCTGGTTGTTGCGCACTTTCCCCTACTGTTGGTCCGAGAGGCCGGAGACTGTCACATGCTTTTCTCCGACGCATGTGCAGCCAGCCGGCAGCCAGCCTGGCCGCGCAGATCCTCACCGGGGAGAGTGTAACGTGTGGGAGGCCGCACTACCTCTCACCAGATCCTACCCTTGCTGAGCAGGCGCCCTGACCGAACTGTAGGGGTCGCTGTCCACAACGCCCAGGACCCACCCACGGCTCCCCTCCCCCTAACTCAGCCAAAACGAGTTAGTATAGCGATCAGCCCGAGCCAAGGCAATGCTGACTCTCCGGGAGTCGAGACCGCAGCCCCTTGCATTGGTGACGAGCACAATCTCCGCTACGCCACCTGACCGCCCCCCTTACTTTCTATCTTAACGTTAAAAACGAACCATCATCATAATATTGCTGTGTTTGT
>NC_140175.1:20288852-20329216 GCF_963971535.1 Notolepis coatsorum
TCTGCCATTTTCGGGGGGGGGGGGAATGAGAATGTCATCTTGGCTCCTCGACGGGGGGGGGGGGGTTGAGCAGGCAACTTCAGAAGTCTCCCAGCGGCCTCCGTCTGCCACCTCCGCTCTGGGGACTCTGTCTGGAATGGGCCAGCCCAGGACGGTCTCTCTCCGCAGGAAGGCAGCGAGGAGAGCTAACCACCAGCAGCATGTCTGTCTGGAATGGGCCAGGACGGTCTCTCTCCGCAGGAAGGCAGCGAGGAGAGCTAACCACCAGCAGCATGTCTGTCTGGAATGGGCCAGGACGGTCTCTCTCCGCAGGAAGGCAGCGAGGAGAGCTAACCACCAGCAGCATGTCTGTCTGGAATGGGCCAGGACGGTCTCTCTCCGCAGGAAGGCAGAGAGGAGAGCTAACCACCAGCAGCATGTCTGTCTGGAATGGGCCAGGACGGTCTCTCTCCGCAGGAAGGCAGAGAGGAGAGCTAACCAGCAGCATGTCTGGCTGGCCTCCGCAGCTCAGGCCCGCGAGCAGCCGGGGCCAACACGGGGGGAGAGAGAGAGAGAGAGACGTGGACCCGAGTCAGTCGCAATAGTTAATATTTGCTGAGGCTCTTTAAGGTTAAAAAAGCAGACATCATCGAGTTGGATGCCTCGGTCCTTTCCCCTCTGAGAGTATCGGAGAGAGAGAGAGAGAGAGAGAGAGAGAGAGAGTCGGCGACGGCTGCAGTAGCAGCAGAGTTGGAGAGCTACAAACAAAAGACTAAAAGATGCAGATAGACGGAGAAGGAGGGAAGGATAGAGAGAGAGAGAGAGAGAGAGAGAGAGAAAAAAAAGTGTCGGATCAGAGAAGCAGATGTAAGAAACAAAGAAAGCCATTGTTTGGTCTGGAGATGCTTCACGTGTTTCTGGGCCAGAGGCCCGGGCTCCGCAGCTTACCTGTGCTTTGTGTGGCTCTGCGAGAGAATGGGACCAAAACAGAGCTGTCAGGCTGTATGAAAATATTATTATTTCCTAACATAAGATACCTGCTCTGTAACTGGCAGTGGTCTCGCTCATGCGAAAGGAACGGTATAATCAGGATTGCTGGCAGTTGATGCAGACTTCTTCAGCGGTCCTGTATGAGCGGGGCTTCGGGCCAGAGCCTGCCAACCGGGACCTCACGTCGCATCCAGGGAGCCAGGGTCCGCCTTGGCCTGCCTCTGTGGTCCAGGGAGCCAGGGGGTCCGCCTTGGCCTGCCTCTGTCATCCAGGGAGCCGAGGGTCCGCCTTGGCCTGCCTCTGTCATCCAGGGAGCCAGGGTCCGCCTTGGCCTGCCTCTGTCATCCAGGGAGCCAGGGGTCCGCCTTGGCCTGCCTCTGTCATCCAGGGAGCCAGGGTCCTGCCTTGGCCTGCCTCTGTCATCCAGGGAGCCAGGGTCCGCCTTGGCCTGCCTCTGTCATCCAGGGAGCCAGGGTCCGCCTTGGCCTGCCTCTGTGGTCCAGGGAGCCAGGGTCCGCCTTGGACCTGCCTCTGTCATCCAGGGAGCCAGGGTCCGCCTTGGCCTGCCTCTGTGGTCCAGGGAGCCAGGGTCCGCCTTGGACCTGCCTCTGTCATCCAGGGAGCCAGCGTCCGCCTTGGGCCTGCCTCTGTCATCCAGGGAGCCAGGGTCCGCCTTGGCCTGCCTCTGTCATCCAGGGAGCCAGGGTCCGCCTTGGCCTGCCTCTGTCATCCAGGGAGCCAGGGTCCGCCTTGGCCTGCCTCTGTGGTCCAGGGAGCCAGGGTCAGTCTTGGCCTGCCTCTGTGGTCCAGGGAGCCAGGGTCAGTCTTGGCCTGCCTCTGTGGTCCAGGGAGCCAGGGTCCGCCTTGGCCTGCCTCTGTCATCCTCCAGGGAGCCAGGGTCCGCCTTGGCCTGCCTCTGTCATCCAGGGAGCCAGGGTCCTGCCTTGGCCTGCCTCTGTCATCCGGGCGGAGACTTTGCCAGGGAGACTGGACATCATGAATGTGCCTTCACTGCTTAATCTAATGCCACTGGAGGAAGGCTTCTACTAGAGACACTGCTGCTGCTGTTTAGGCCCTGTGCTGCACTGGAGTATTACCGTATTGGTCCGAATATAATACCACCCTGATTATAATACCACCCTGATTATAAGACCACTCTGATTATAATACCACCCTGATTATAAGACCACTCTGATTATAATACCACCCTGATTATAAGACCACTCTGATTATAATACCACCCTGATTATAAGACCACTCTGATTATAAGACCACCCTGATTATAAGACCACCCTGATTATAAGACCACAGCATCCCCTCTAGCACCTAGTTTGACTGTGTTGTACAGACCACAGCATCCCTTCTAGCACCTAGTTTTACTGCGTTGTACAGACCACAGCATCCCTTCTAGCACCTAGTTTTACTGCGTTGTACAGACCACAGCATCCCCTCTAGCACCTAGTTTTACTGCGTTGTACAGACCACAGCATCCCCTCTAGCACCTAGTTTTACTGCGTTGTACAGACCACAGCATCCCTTCTAGTACCTAGTTTTACTGCGTTGTACAGACCACAGCATCCCCTCTAGCACCTAGTTTGACTGTGTTGTACAGACCACAGCATCCCCTCTAGCACCTAGTTTTACGGTACAGACCACAGCATCCCCTCTAGCACCTAGTTTTACTGTGCTGTACAGACCACAGCATCCCCTCTAGCACCTAGTTTTACTGTGCTGTACAGACCACAGCATCCCCTCTAGCACCTAGTTTTACGGTACAGACCACAGCATCCCCTCTAGCACCTAGTTTGACTGTGCTGTACAGACCACAGCATCCCCTCTAGCACCTAGTTGTACTGTGCTGTACAGACCACAGCATCCCTTCTAGCACCTCCAGAACCCTGGCCTGCCTCTGAGCCGGGGTTCACACTCTTTATAATAAGGCGCCACAGGATTTATTAGAGCGAAGCAGCTTTTTAATGTACATATTTCATCCTGACACAGTATAGACGTGCTGCCTATGATCACGCTGTGTTTTATACTTGTTTTATGACCGCACGCACGCTCGCACACATCAGGCACGCTAATTATATTTTGAGAGGCATGCTGTGTTTTGGAACAATCTTTGTTTGTGCGTTTTGTTTTGTCTGAACCGGATACAATACGTAGATTTATTTTCTTTTTGTTCTTGCTGTGGAAATATTTAAATTTGGATTTAAAAAATGTGATTGTATTGCACTGTACATATCTGTAGATACTATATCTATATCGGTACATACTGTATCCCTTACCTTCTCTTACTAGTTACTATATCTATATCTGTACATATCCCTTACCTTCTCTTACTAGTTACTATATAAAATCAAATCAAATTCATTCATGTAAGGCCCGGCAACACACGTTAATGTCCCCATGGGCCGGACACGTATTCCTTAAACAAGTCAAGAAGAAACATCACAATAAATCAAGAACAAAACAAAAAACACCATGAAATCCAAAATAAAATGTAAAATAAATAAATGCAGCACTCCCAGACATGCGAAGGTAAGGAAAAACTCACTAAAAACCTAGCAATAGGAAAAAAGCACACTTACCTTCTCTTACTATATCTATATCTGTACATATCCCTAACCTTCTCTTACTAGTGACGCTGCTGGCCAGTATGACTTACTACCATAGTGTCTTTATACCTGTATCACTGTACATATTAATACTACAACTCTGTACATACATCTGATTAGCACTATTACTCAGTAGTACTAATTTGTATATTTTATACCCAGTTTAATCACCTGTACATTGTACATTACTATTGCACTTTTACTGCTACATTTGCACACTTTGGTTGGATGCCAAACCTCTTTTCGTTGTACTGTAGTACTTGTGCTGCATGATGACAATACATCTAAATCTAACCTAATCTAATTCCGTGATTATGCATCTACTTTCAATGTTGAGAGTTAGTAGTTCAAGTCTTGTCGTGACTTTGGATTCCGCTACCGTCACGCTGACCTTTGCTCTGCTTAGTCTGCCTCTCTGGCAGAATGGTTGTCTGTTATAACGGCAGTGACTTAGTTGGGCATAGTTGTTCGTAGGGGTGGGAATCGCCAGAGACCTCACGATACGATACTATCGCCACGATACGATAGTATCGCGATACTAAATATATCGCGATACGCTGAGTATTGCGGGGACATTTTTTTAATTTATTTTTTTGGATCAAATTTAATTTATTACCTTTTTTCAACTGCAAAGTAAAACTTTTGTCAACATGTTTTATCTAATAAAATAAAGTTCAGTCTGTTCATCTCACTTCAATCATTTTTATTGCAGAACATGGTATTTTCTCAAGCAGACAGATGTAAACACTGTAATCTGTGTTGCATGTACCTGACAAACTGAACTGTTTGTATTACAGTCATATTCCAACTTAACTGAATGCACATGTGTGTGTGTGGACTACTGTACTATTACAGGTATTGAAATGAACAATGCAACTTCCTTATACAAAAAAAATATATATATTCTTTATTTTTTTATGAATAATTAAATATCGATACTTGGCGTCCCTGTATCGATACAGTATCGCCACGCAAAGTATTGCGATACTACTACGTATCGATTTTTTCCCCCACCCCTAGTTGTCCGTGTTTGAGTTCAGAGTCTTGAACCTCACTTCTCTCTCCCTGCAGTGATGAACTGCGCAAAGAGTCTCGCCAGTTGAAGAAGGACCTACAAGCCATAAAGCAGAGGAAAGAGGACAGCTTGAAACCTGCAGAGGACAAAGACAAGGAAGGTATGTCATCACCCTGTATTCCCCACCATAACCACCGATCGGTAACTAATATGCAACGTTGTTGTGCGCCAATTAGCTAATTGGCTTTTAAAACAGGGTTTGTCTCCGCTGCTTTTTTAACGTCGCTTCGTGATGTAATAGTCCCATCATCTTGTCTTCATTATTTACCTCGCAGAGCACTATAAGTGCGAGTCGGGGGTTTTCTAAGAGGGTGGTCTGTGCCTCGTTCTCCGCTAATGGACACTAAGACCATGCGGCAACCCTCTGATTTTGACAATTAGCTGCAGACGTCGTCTTTTTCTCCCCCCCCCCCCCCCCCGAAGGCTCTGCATTTTTGTGTGAAAGCTGGCGGGGGAAAACCGCGTGGGCAAACAAATAGCTGAGCGGCCCCCACGGTCGAACATCAAACCCCCCCCTGCGCACGTGTTTGTTCGTTACCAGTTTCTGCCCCAGTGTGACTCTGCACAATCTGCGCCGAAACCCCCCCTCGGTGTTCACCGCAGCACCGGCGGCCCTCGCGGCCCCCTCATGAGGCGGCCAGGCTGCGGGTTTGTTGTCGGCACGCCGTCCCATGTTGAAACACATTTCTGGTAATTATAAAAACCACCCTCTGGCTAGAGGTCCGCCCGAGTATATGGCTGCGAGCTTCTGGGCCGTGTGTACATTGTGGAGCAACAAAACAAATGGACCGTGGGGGCCGTTGTGGGTTTGGCAGATGCCCGGGCTAACCGTGGGATTACCCACCAGCCAAAGCCTATTGAAGTCCATGAGGTGCCTTTTGTCTCCGAGACACTGTTTATGTCTCTGTGAGACACTGTTTTGGTCTCTGTAACTTCTGATGCCTCTAGAATCCTTTTCAAATAAAGCGTCAACGCACCACTTATGGCTCGCAGCTGTGTAGCTGTGAAGGATTTCAGCTAAATTAGCAGACTTTAAAATTGTTTAGTTAATTTTACGTTTGATATTTAACATGGCTAACCTGAATGTCTTACAAATCAACATTGTATTTAGTATCTCTAGTAATTCAAGTTCTTTCAGTTTTATTTGAATAACGTTTAGCTGGGGTTCTCTTCATCGCAAATGGAAGATATCGGAGTCGTTAATGTAATTGCCCCACGTTGATACACGTAAGAACTACTGGCATTTGCCGCTCCTCCTGTCCCACGATGCATTAAACCCCTGCTGTTATTGAGGTTATACTAGAATCCTTTGGTTTATGTGTCTCTCCGGGAGCTTAAGCGAGAGGCAGGAGTCTCTTTAAACAGTCCTCCCATTACATGTCTGTATTGGAAAAGCTGGTTCATTCCGCTGGATGGAATTCTTCGATGTCGCGGGCCGACGGCCTCGGCACGGGAGCCGGGTGTCTGTTTAAATGCTGCGATTCCCAAACGTCGACTCAGGCAGAAGTATGGGGGACCCTGATGTAAACAAGACAAACGTCTTTCTCTGGTCTGCATCCCCTTAACAATTGTGTGTATTGAGCCGTACTGTATTGTACCCATTCTGCAATCTGTTAAAAAAAGTTTTCATTCATTCATTCATTCATTCATTCATTTATTCATTTATTCATTCATTCATTCATTCACACACTATGGCGGACTGCGTTTTCGACAGCGTTATTTTTTTGGTCCCTCCGCTCTGCAGTAAACTCAAAATACATTTGGTCTCCCTTCCCATGTTATCCAATCAGGAGAGAGAACCCTAGATGTTTGTACTTATTTCAAGACATCTTGCAGAGCCAAATTAGCTTACTGCACTGGTAGATTATTTGAGGGACTGGCAGACCCATGTTATTGACCAGCTAATCTACATCAGTGATGGCTGTCGGAGTGTAGAGCTATTATTTTAACAGACAAAAAAATACCACTTACAGAACCTTTTAACTCATTCACGGCAGACCACGACTATAGTCTGGTTATCTCGCCAACCGCTGAGTGCCAGAACCAGAGTATAGTCGGGTTTTTGATCGTTTTCATCGTTTTTTCTTTAATTCGATTTTCTTTACTCTATACAGTCTCACGGACCTTGGTGTATCATTGGGACTCATTCTGAGACGCCGAGAGTGCAATGCTGGCCGAATCCTGCTAGGTGGCAGTATCGCCCACCCTTTTAAACCTTATTTCACACTGTCCAGTGTTTCCCACAGGATTTTGTGAGACTGTGGTGGGTGAACCTCGGCCCCTCTAGGGGGGTCCGGGGGCATGTGTTTCCAATTCTTCCCTCCCCTGTCTTGAACGTTGCTAGACTATGCCTCCCACTGGTCGGCTGTAGTGAGGATAGAAGCCTTGCATCACGTGTCCCCTCCGGTACACGAGGAGGCAGCCTGTCGCATCTTTTCACCGCAACAGCTCGAACTCTCAGTGGCGACGAGTACCGCGATACTTCCTGTTTCCGCCATACCGGCGTCACCCAACCCACCTGTAGGAGTCGCTGTCCACAACGTCCAATCCCCACCCACCGGCTTTCCCACCCTCTAACACTGCCACTTGTGTTAGTATGACGGCAGGCTGGGGTGTCTCAAGGACCAGAGCATACATACAGAAATTAAGCAAAAGTGGTTACCTGTGTTGAACTGGTTTATTTTTTAGAAAATAAAAAAAATATACTGGATTACTATTACGACTACTACCACTGCCAAAAGATTATTATTATTATTATTTTTTAATTATTTTTTGTTCATTATAAAACGGTGGCGGGACTAATTAGACTGTGGTGGGCCGCCACAGTCTAGGTAATTAATGGGAAACACTGCTGTGTGTTACATTATATATAGTCCGGGCAGAGAATTTGGACCCAGGCAAGTGAATCGCTTCATCCAAGCACTTTGGAACACATTCAGCACACTTCATGCATATTTTGTGCCATTTCATGTCAGGGACCCGATGGACATCAATACTGGTGATACCTCCTAGTAAAGGTAAGGACTATATGACATCAATCCTACTTTGATCCAACAATGATTTCACATCGATCGCAACGATCAACGTATGTAGTATTCAAAACGTATGCCATTGCTGACGATCAGAGCATGAAAAAAACATAATACCTATTATATACCTTTGATTTGGAAACAGTAGCATATCCATACACTGGTAATCGCGATGACGTTGCGATCACTTGGAATTATTCTTTTTGGAATACCTTCTGGTAGAGTGAGTTATTATTCTATTTTATTCGTTGTGGTAATAACCCGTACTTTTTTAAGAGAAAGTAGAGAGAGTTATTATTCTATTTTGGTCGTCGTAATAATAACCCATATTTTTTTAAGAGAAAGTAGAGAGAGTTATTATTCAAGGTAAGGTATATTCTATGTCTATTTTACCGAACCTGAAACGTGTTTTTCTAACGATCACAGTTCTGTGTTTCACCGGACGTAAAACATGCTCGGCAAACACGATCACAGTTTTGAGTTAAAACGACCCCCCCCCCCCCCCGCCCTCCTTGCTGATTTTGTGAAGGTACATATGTACATGTTATATACCTTTTGATTTGGGAGTATTTGGGGGTTCAGGGAATCAACCAGAACGATTCTGGCTTATTGCACATGTATGATCTATGAAAAAAGACTGGATTATCTTGGAAATGCGCGATGTTTAGCGTGTAATAAACTACAAACTACAGTGTGTAGAAACTAAATATTTTTTCCATGTTGCACTACAAGTAGTGTCTGTCAAATGAGCCACACCATTGTCTCCACAGCTATAATACAGAACACACACACAGCTTTGCAAACATAGTGAAACACCGCAGAAACAACTATTTTAAGCTGGCCATCTAGCGGTAGAGATGGATAGAACGGCTGGCTCAGAAAGTGTTAAAGCTTAAACCAGCCTCCAACTTACCTCTTACCTCTGACCTCTCGATGAAGGTCAGCCTCTGGTCGCAGTTCATTGAAAGGCTTCTGAAGCTCTTCAGGTTTGTGCCCTACTTTCTTGAGGGGATTAGCCCAGAGTAGACTTGAGCTTTGCACAGGGAAAGCCATGACCACCTTCCTAGAGTCTACTCTGATACTATTCACAGACAAAAAAAGACTGAGGTTTCATTCTGCTCATTATCATTTAGCCTACAGTCAAACATTTTAAGGTCATACGATTAGATTAGATTCAAATGTATTGTCATCATACAGCCAAGTACAGTACAATGAAAAGAGGTTTGGCATCCAACCAGAGTGCAAATGTAATGGTAAAGTATAATAGTAATATACAGGTGATTAAACTGGCACTACGGTAGTGACACTATGGTAGTAAGTCTGGCCAGCAGCGTAACTAGTAAGAGTAGGTAAGGGATATGTACAGATATAGATATCTACAGATATGTAACAAAGGATTATATGCAGGTATGTACAGACAGATGTGGATATATATATATATATATATATATATATATATATATATATATATATATATATATATACAGCATTATTGTACATGCTATCATATATGGGTTATATATGCAGGTGTATAAGTAGGTATATAGAAGGATGATATTCAGAGACAGATATGGATATATATATATGCTGTAAATATAAATACTAGTTAGGGTTAGATTAAAGGGGAACTATCTTACTATTTCTTTCACTATTTGGGCAATTTTACACAATTCCTGTGAGTCTATGGAACACATCTGTATGTTTTTTTTCCAAAAAATGCATTGTTCAAGTACTGTAGAGCATCAGTTTCTGCCCTTCAAGATTCCAAGCTGTTTTTGGCTGGGAATGCGCTTTGAGTGACAGTCACCCACTGCACTGCACTGGCAGATACCTTTTGGGAGAGAGAGAGAGAGAGAGATAGAGAGGGACTAATTAATTTCGCCACAGGGGGGGGGGGGGGGGGGCATAATCCCACGGGACAATGCATTGGTAACTTGTTTCAAATGACAATATATACCCCTGTGAATATTATTTCACGGATCGGAATAGGCGTGGGAGCGTGCGCTATGATATTTTGCAACAGCTTGACGTGATACAGCGAGTGCTGATACGAGAGAGAGCGAGAGAGAACGAGGGAGAGAGAGCGATAGAGAGGGAGAGAGCGAGAGACACAGAGAGAGATAGAGAGGGAGAGAGGAGAGATCGCTCCGAGACGAGTCGCACCGTATGAGAGCCTCTCTCTCCCTCTCTCTATCTGTCTGTCTCTCCCTCTCTCTCTTTTTCTCTCTTTTGAGGAAGTGTCAGTGACAGGGAAACCGCTTCTGCATTATTCCCACTCGCTCCGCAAATTGTTGATTGTGGGCGGTGGCTACAACCACAGAAGGAGCTGAGGTATGCAGATCAGAATTCGTACACGTCACAGATACGCTAAATTCAGAATGGCTTGGTTTAGTGGGGGAGGATCTTGTCACAACTGAACGGGAGGAATCCACCTGAATGAGAATTTCACACCTAGTCAGTGTTGGTACAGAATCATAGACAGCAGAGTTACTAATAAAGCCAGTTAAAAAATGCATTCTTGAAAAAGAGGAATGAAAATAATAATAACTTTATTTGTATAGCACTTTTCATAGAGAGGTTGCAGTTCAAAGTGCTTCACAACAGTAAAAAATACATGCATAAGCGAGCATAAAAAAGATAGACCGGTAGCAAGGTATGGTAAATCACAGTGTTTCACATTAGGATCTAGCATCCCAATAGGCTCTCTGCTTACAGTTTTCAGTAATACAAATAATAAAAATAGTTTAAAATGATTCAGTTTAAAAATACTCTAAAAATTATAAAATAGAACGGACATACAACAGGGTATTTAACATACAACAGCAGTGCATCAGTAAGAAGTAAAAAGTGTGATAAAATAGTTACAGTAGGAGGTAGTCAGATAAAATGTGCATAGAACCGACACATGAATTTGATAGGCAGTGGATATTCAATATGAAAAATTATAGTGATTTAAAAATATTCCTTTATTGATCCCCTTGAGGAAATTCGGCATCATAGCAGTACGGGGGAGGGGAGGTACAGGTATATAGGCAGGGTAATAGTAGAAAGACATTATATGCAAGAAAATCTGATCTGAATATAAAAATATGAGGAAAATATAAACAGTTAACAGTGTAAACAATATAATTAACTCTGAATATAAAAACATGAGAAAAATAAACGGTGTAAACAAAGGTGCAGATGAGGGTCTGCTTATATTATACGTTACAATAAATATAGGCAATAAAGATTTAACCAACTCCCATCATCAGTCACTTCACACATCCTAGGAGAGTGGCCCTCAACATGCGGTCGGGTCCACAGCACCAATGTAACAGTTGATACTTAATACTAGCAAGGACTGCATGTCTCTGGAGCCATGTGCGCACCAGCATGACGTACGGCCAACTGTGGATAGAGCTAAATCCAAAGCACATGCCTAAATTAGCCCTCGTCTGCTCCCTTTGTGTTAATTTTTCTCATATTTCTATATTCAGAGTTTTTTTTTTAAAGATTTCTTTTTTAGCGTTTATCGCTTTTTACTACCGGGCAGTCTAGTAGAGAGAGAGAGAGAGAGAGAGAGAGGAAGAACGGGGGACAGAGTGGGGGGAAGACATTCGGCAAATGACGCCGGGTCGGGGAATCGAACCCGGGTCGGCCGTGCCGCGACGCAGCGCGTTACATGGTTCGCCACTTGGGCGCCCCTCTATATTCAGAGTTAATTATATTGTTTACACTGTTTATATTTCTCATATTTTTATATTCAGATCTAATTCTATCGTCTATATCTATGTCTTTCTACTATTACCCTGCCCATACCTGTACCTCCCCTTACCTTTTAGGTAACAGTGTGGTTAAGGTTAGGGTTAGTTTTAGGTAACAGTGTGGTTAGTGTTAGGGTTAGTTTTAGGTCCAAAGCACACGCCTAAATTAGCCCTTGTCACACACCGGACTACACACCGGACTACACACCGGCTACACACCGGACTACACACCGGCTACACACCGGCTACACACCGGACTACACACCGGACTACACACCGGCTACACACCGGCTACACACCGGCTACACACCGGCTACACACCGGCTACACACCGGACTACACACCGGCTACACACCGGACACACACCGGACTACACACCGACTACACACCGGCTACACACCGGACACACACCGGACTACACACCGGCTACACACCGGCTACACACCAGCTACACACCGGCTACACACCGGACTACACACCGGACTACACACCGGCTACACACCAGCTACACACCGGCTACACACCGGCTACACACTGGACTACACACCGGCTACACACCAGCTACACTGGACTACACACCGGCTACACACCAGCTACACACCGGCTACACACCGGACTACACACCGGCTACACACCAGCTACACACTGGACTACACACCGGCTACACACCGGCTACACACCGGCTACACACCGGACTACACACCGGCTACACACCGGGCTACACACCGGCTAAACACCGGCTACACACCGGGCTACACACCGGCTAAACACCGGCTACACACCGGCTAAACACCGGCTACACACCGGCTACACACGGCTAAACACCGGCTACACACCGGACTACACACCGGCTACACACCGGGCTAAACACCGGCTACACACCGGACTACACACCGGGCTACACACCGGGCTAAACACCGGCTACACACCGGCTACACACGGCTAAACACCGGCTACACACCGGACTACACACCGGCTACACACCGGACTACACACCGGCTACACACCGGACTACACACCGGACACACACCGGCTACACACCGGCTACACACCGGTTACACACCGGACTACACACGGCTAAACACCGGCCACACACCGGCTACACACCGGCTACACACGGCGTTGTACTCGGTCACAAAAGCACATTCCTTGTCCCGCTTGCAAAAAAGTCGTCTCCCGGCCCGCCATATGCCTGGCACACCACCCGGTGAAAAGCCAATTGTCTCTTTCAGAACTCGCCCGATGGTAGAGCTAAAAGAGACATTTGTACCCTTTCTTGAGTTATTATTTTCAACAGACATCTCTTCAATTTTCAAGACATAAATTATAGTATGTTCCTCCGCTCTGGTTTTCTCTTTCTTGGCATAACGGTTGGTTTTCGGAGCCAAAAATAAGAGAGACACGCTAAAAACACTGTCCGTTTTGTACCCACCCTGAATGATGTGGCAACATTCTTTCTACCACTCAGATATATTTATACAGGTTATGCCTGTGGGCTTTGGGTGTTTTATTTCAATGGCGCCTTGTCAGTCAAATTGTTGATTTTTTTTTAAGAAAGTGTATTAACAAAGAGCGATCTTTGAAGCATCCGCTTAGTCGTGCGATTAGGTTGCTGTTTTCTCCCTTCGTTGTGCAATCTCACAGCTTTCTGATAAATGACTCTGGTCAACCTGGACAACCTGACATCAGTTTTACATTTACATTTAGTAATTTTATCCGAAGCGACAACAACAAGTACAACAAGTCAGCAGGAAGGGAAGGGTACAACTCTGGCAGCTAAGGGTCAGTAAGATTGTTCGTCAAACAGTGTTGAACTTGAGTGCATATTAGCGTACTAGGTAGTAATATAGGCAAGGTAGATAGTAATATAGACATATTAGCACAGTAGGTAGTAATCTAGGCAAGGTAGACTGTAATATAGACATATTAGCATAGTAGGTAGTAATATAGGCAAGGTAGATAGTAATATAGACATATTAGCATAGTAGGTAGTAATATAGGCATGGTAGATAGTAATATAGACATATAATCTTAGAATCGATTACAATCGCAATTTTAATGTGTGCAGTAAGCAGTTTGGCCAAAATAGAATATGTGATTTGACAAGCCGTTCTGATGAGTATTTTGACTTGCACGTCTGAATGAATGGAAGTTGATGGCCATTTTGTATTTTCATGCTGAATTTCTGCGCCACACACGTTACAAAAATCGTTGTGGAATACACATTTTCTGTGGGATTTTTATAAACTTTGGACCTGTACTACATAAGACTTCAGGCTATGGAACCGTTATATTTTCCAGCTCCTACCTCTCAGCTGGAACTTAAAAACAGGCATCTGGCAACCAGTAAACAGACATGTGAGTACACAAAACGTTTACTTCAGTGTGTTCAAACCTCTGTTACTCTATTTCATTAGCACTCAAAGTGATTTTTCTTTATTGTTTAAGAAAACGGAAAGGTGATTGGTTTTAGAGACCTACAGTACTACTACTACTGTACTCTAACTGTAAAGAGTAACTCTTGAATGTTTCTGTACTGGAGGTGTACAGTAGTTCAATAGGCCAGTGGTTCCCAAAGTCGGGGTCGCGACCCAAAGGTGGGCCGCGAGCAGCCACGGATGGGCCGCGAGATGATTTAAAAAAAATTAAAAAAAATTAAAAAAAATTTATTTTTTAATTTTTTGTTTTTTAATTTTTAATTTTTTAATTTTAATTTTTTTTGTCAGGCCACTGAACTTAGAAGCAGGCCAGGACAGTGTTTCTAGTTGTATTCTAAAATTCTATTCTATTGTATTCTAAAATGTGACTATATGGTTTTATATTAACTTAATAAATAAACAAAAACGAAAAATCTACTTATTTCAACGAACATTTCAAACTAAATAACAGATTATGCACATAAAACGCTGAAAACAACCGAAGCAACAATAGTATTTTAATGAGGCTATTATTATTATCATTATTATTTTGCAACAAGTTAGCCCTCTCATAAATAGCACATATAAATGAATAACTAACTTGAACTAACTTAATATTATTGAAGTGATATTTGGCTTAAAAAATCGGTCACATGACAAAAAAAAAAAAAAAAAAAAAACCAGACGATGTGCATTGGGCCGCGGCTCTCTGACGCCTTATTTTCTGGGCCCCGGCCTGAAAAGTTTGGGAACCCCTGCAATAGGCGACCCTGAAAGGATTATTTTTCTAGAAGAGCAACACTAGCCAAAACATAAGCATTGTATGCATAAAAGGGGCAAAAGCTAAAGTTAAGTGACTGTTACTTTTGTAGCAGTAGTTCAATGTCACTGCCTTTTTTGTTAGGCCTATTTGTTGGCTACAACTTTGCCACCACTTAATACATAAAATGTCTAAAATCTGGCACTTTTTGGGAATAAAATATCCTGTTAATTTAAAGCTTGGTGTATTGTTTTTATTTACCTATAGTCCATTCATGCTGAGTGAATCAGTTACCCCAGCCACATTTGTGTATTCAAAATTGTTTTGGGAATTAACTGATAGAAAATTAATCAAATTGAATCATGGTCAAATTAAGAGATGTCATGATGCATTGATTTGAATCGTTGCCTGAAGAATCGTAATCTAATCTAATCATTGTGGGGTAAAATATTTACACCCCTAGTAGATAGTAATATAGACATATTAGCATAGTAGGTAGTAATATAGGCAAGGTAGATAGTAATATAGACATATTAGCATAGTAGGTAGTAATATAGGCAAGGTAGATAGTAATATAGACATATTAGCATAGGTAGTAATATAGGCAAGGTACAGTAGATAGTAATATAGACATATTAGCATAGTATGTAGTAATATAGGCAAGATAGATAGTAATATAGACATATTAGCATAGTAGGTAGTAATATAGGCACGGTAGATAGTAATATAGACATATTAGCATAGTAGGTAGTAATATAGGCACGGTAGATAGTAATATAGACATATTAGCATAGTAGGTAGTAATATAGGCAAGATAGATTACTTAGTAGCAAAGTGCATGATAGGAAAAGATTAGGATATGAATCCTTTTGCATACATGTTTTCCTTTTTCATTTCAGATATTGATAAAGTCGGCACAGAGTTGCTTGTCATTTTGATCCATTATATATTTTGCCACTATATCCAGCGTAGTAGTCTTTTCCAACCATGAATCCCGGGCGATCTGAATAACGTAAGTATTAGCACGGGGGTGACAGTGACGGATTTAGGTTAGTGGGCGTCGGCCTTTAAAACCCACAACCTCAAATATTTCCGACGTTTCCCCCGGTGATCGATGACGACCAATAACGACGCCTCGGCCCTCCGGGGGCCGCGCCCCCTCTTTGACAGAGGAGGAGGGAAAGAAAAAAGCGCGGATCGGCGAAAAAAAGGGGGTGAAAAGGCGACCTCCTCCCCAAAAGGCAGAGGGCCTTTGTGGTCCCACAACAGGGCCTCGGTTGCCACGACATCGGCGGCGTGATTTGTAGCTCGCCCGGGCCCAGGTGACAGGAGAGGGGAGGAATGTAGTTAGAATGGCCATCAAACTCAAAGATAGTACTTAGTGACAACAGCTGGAGAAGGTGAGGTGTGTTCCCCGTGTAAGACCCCCAGGGCGTCATCACTCAGCACCCTGCATGTCCCGGGCTGCACAGGAGAAGGTGGATGGAGGAGATGGAAAGAGATCACTTCTTGCTCTCGTAAATCAATGGGGGAGGGGGGGGGGGGGGGGGATTTGCACCCCGAGCAGACTTCCGCGTTGACTGCGGGGATGTGTGTGTGTGTGTGTGTGGGGTGGGGGTTAGAGAGGACTGTGTTAAGGGGATTCCAGTGATTGCTCAAAATTTGGAGTATTCACTGCTTAAATGCCTTGTGAAACACAAGAGTAATTGCATGGTTTCCTGCGACTTAAATGATAGCCATCCACCACAAATAGCCGCGGGACTTACGTTTTTTTTGTTACTCAATTAAGTACCTCCTGAGGTGAACTTAAAAAATGTTCCCTAACATTTCAGCCCGTTCTGTCGGAGCCAATAGTATTATTTTATGACTATTGAAGGGGGTCATGGAAGTCCTCGTTGGGAGAGAGCTGGTGGACCGGGGTCATACTAGTTATAGCACTACTTCACACCAAATATACCACACCGGTTCAAAGTCATCCGAATACTTTACCCTAGTTGTTACAAGTGAAGAATACGTAATTGTTACTTAACACTTGTACAAAGGACATACTATGGCTAAGGTGCTTGGTTATTATAATGTTCATTTCCTCATCATTTGTTTTAACCCTTCACTGCCAGAAGGTTCTGTAGTGTGGTAGTGAATAGTGATAGTGAAAGGGTTAACCTTCTGTAGTGTGGTAGTGAAAGGGTTTAACCTTCTGTAGTGTGGTAGTGAAACATGTATCGGAGGGGACATGTGATGGGCTTCTATCCTCCCTACGACCGCCCAGTGGGGGGCACATGTGAGCAACGATCAGGATAGGGGAGGGAGAATTGGCACGAGAGGAAAATTGGGATGGGAGAAAGAATCACAGAGAAAGGAGGAGAAAAAGTAGGTAAAAAAAAAAAAGATTATTATCGATATCGAACGATATGAAAAATGGTATCGTGATATATCGTGATAACATTTTTGGCCATATGGCCCAAGCCCTACACTGATCCATCCGCTACGGATAGTCAGCTTCCTCCTGATTCCCACTGGAGTCATAGATCCATGAAGACGATCCCATCCCCGCTCCCCCCTTAATCAAAATTAATACAGCCATTGGTTAAAGTGATTCAAGTAGTTTCACAGTCCATATGACCAGGTACATTGGTTTGGCAATAACTACATAAGCATAAACGTTGGCCCTGCGCTGAGCCAACCACCCGGGCATCTCGATAACGTTGTTTACAATTAAACATCAACGCCATCACTGTAACTAACTACTCCTAATTAACAGTTCAGTAACCATGAACATAGGGGCTTGATGCCAAAACGTTCCCGATCTTTCACAATCATTACGTCATCCTGAGATAACAACACCGCTAGCGGTGTCCAATACAATTATACTATAAAAAGATAAATGAAACAGTATGGCAATGTAATTTAGGCTCCTGATCTCATGACCAGGCACATTGGTTTGCGAGCATAAACCTAAGCATACACATGAACATAAACGATGGCCCTTCCTTGAGCCAACCGCATAGCCCCTCAGCAGATAGTGCATAAGATCCCCCAGCATCAGGAACAAACATATATACACGCAGAGCACATAAGTGCTCCCCGCCCATACACCATGAACATGATGTACATGTACTTTTATTTTATTTTGTATTTGTTATATTATTTTTATTTTTATTAAATTATAATGTCAAATATTGTAAGGAAGGGGCAGGGCTTGATACGTTGTTTTACTTCCCCCTGTTCCTTCTCGAACACTTATTGTATGGAAATAGTCTGACTATTTACCTTTTTGTTTTTTTAAACTTGTTTTATGTTTCTATGTTCGAGACAAATAAAAATCAAATCAAATCAAAATCAAATGATCAAGCTACTCATACGTTAATTTGATATGTAATTGCGATCCGATGGCGGTATTTCCATCCGTCTACTGTCTGGAAATGACAAGATGTCCCCTTCGCCCAGGAATCCCACCCACCACCACAGTCGGTCATCTGATAACGTTTTACAATTTAACATCAAAACCATAATTGTAATAAGTTACTCCCAAGTTAACCGTTCAGTGTCCTGAACATAGGGCTTGCTGCCCAAATGTTCCCGATATCTCATAAACATTGCGTCAACCTGAGCTAACATCACTGCAAGCGGTGTCCAAGTTAGTTAGGCTACATAACGCTAGCTAAGGAGCTAGAGTGAGCCAGATGCAATACAGTGTGTCAATTCAAGCACATGTCTGGCTATCTTAAATGAGCACCAGGTTATGATGGTCAATTAGCTTATGTACACCAAGCCTAGCTTAGCCTAGCATGACAGAAGTTCAAGGTTGTTAGCCAACCTAGCTCCTCAGCACGGCCATAGCCAGTTCCATACCCATATTCTATATTATAGCTATGGATACAATACTATGGTCATTTGACAGTGACTTTCTTCCGGTCAAGATGCAAAAAAGAGATAATTTTTCCATGCATACATTTGCACGTTATACCGTGGTGAATATAAGTATGTTTTTAGATCGGCCTTTTACATTTACAGGAATAGCCTTATGCTTGTATTATACTATAACCGTTGCCGTTCCTTGCCTGGACCCGCTATTATTCTCAAATCAAATCTATATCATAGGTATTATGTTTCATCATGAATGCATGAAAGGAGAGGGGGGGGTCGTTTTTTGATGCTTTGATCGCCACCAACAGCATACGTTGTGGACTAACGTTACACACACACGTTCGGATCGAGGTGAAGACATGCTTGGATCAACGCAAGATTGGTATCATATAGCCCTTACCTTGACTAGTATGTACCCCAAAAAGAATATTCCAATTATCTGATCGCTATTCCAAGTATTGATGTCCATCGTGTCGCCAACATAATCCACCACACATCATGCATCGGGAGCATTTGACTCTTCTCAATCCGACCGTTATAACCGCAACCCTTGCAGGGAAAAAAGAAAACGACACGGAGACATTAGATCAACGCACAGGCCAAGATACAAGGTTTCAAAGGGTGCTCGATACCGCCGTCTAGCTGGATGCAGCCGGTATTGCACTTTGGCGACCTCACACTCATTCCCTATGTAACACCAGGCTCCCTGGATGGATAATGAATAAAAATATCGAAAAAAAAGGAAAAACGACCCAGAAACGTGTTAACACGTGTTTGGCACTCAACGGTTGGGGCCCAGAAACGTGTTAACACCCAAAGTGTTAAAAAGTCTTAAAAGGTCTTACTGTAAATTCATAATTCTCAATTTAAGGCATTAAAAGGTATTAAAAAGTCTTATTTGCACAGGTATAGATTTATTTTTTATTTTTATTACAAATAATTGGGGGGGGGGGGGGCATCCCAGCTGACGGGAGATGAAATAATATTAAATATATGAAATGTTTTTGTATTGTTGTTTTCCGCGTGGCTACTGGGAGCTTGGTGCGTCTGGCGAGAGCTTGTATGGAACGTGCAAGAATAAAAATGTCTTAAAGTGCAGTCACCAGTTAGTTCAGTGTCACTATGTGTTTTATCTTTTTTGCTAGTATGGTATTACATTTAGCTCTAAATGGTATTAAAAAAGGTCTTAAAACGTCAAGCGTTTGACATGTATTCTACTTATTTCAATTTTCATTTTAAGAGTAGGAATCTGACGTAACTTGGGCGCATGACATGTATTCACCTTAGTGTACCGAGCACCATTTACAAACATTACGTTTGTGCTGTTCTAATAGCGGACATGTTTAAACTGTTGCCACAAAATGACCAAATTGAATACGTGAATGTTTGGAACCTTGTTGTGGGTATTTTCAGTTCATGACCAACCTACTGTGTACTGTAGAGAGTTGTTGTGTGAACCTGGTTAACTTAAGCCTTTGAATAGAGATGGCTTCATGCCAGGCACACTTTTAACACATATTTATGGCATAATTTATGATCTATGATTGTATAGTATTTTCCTGGCAATACCAATATGTAAGTACCGGTAGAAGGAAAGTCCACGTGTATTCTACCTACCTCATCATACTATAGTTTATGCATATAACTGTGTGATAGCAATATATGTACAATAGTGCTGTATATACCGTATATATACATTTATATATTTATATTTACCACATATATATAGATACATATATATATATCTGTCTGAATATACAGTACTTGCATATAATCCTATATACCTACTTATACACCTGCATACTGTATAACCCATATAATTCTGCATGTACAATAATGCTGTATATACCATATATATATATTTATTCTTACCATGTATATATATCTATCCACATCTGTCTGTACATGCCTGCATATAATCCTTTTTACATATCTGTAGACTAGATACTATAACTACTATATCTGTACATATCCCTTACCTACTCTTACTAGTTACGCTGTTGGCCAGTATGACTTACTATCATAATGTCTTTATACCTGTATCACTGTACACATTAATACTACAACTCTGTACATACATCTGATTAGCACTATTTACTCAGTAGTACGAATTAATATATTTTATACCCAGTTTAATCACCTGTACGTTGTATATTGCTGTTGCACTTTACTGTTACATTTGCACTCTGGTTGGATGCCAAATGTATTGTACTGTACTTGTGCCGCATCATGATGACAATACACTTGGATCTAATCGAATCTAAACATCGCTCAAGGAGATAGGTGTTGACCTACAGTGAGTTGTCGCTCGTACACGCCGGCCCTGGGAAGAACCCCGCTCCGCTCCCGAGCAGCTCTCTGCTGAGACAATGCTCCAGTGTAGGGCTGCAACGATTAGTCGACATAATCGACGATGTCGATTATAAAAAATCGTTGACGAGGAATTGTTGCGTCGATTAGTCGTTTAAAAAAAATATTATTATTTATTTATTTATTCTTTTTTCTTTTTGCACTACCTATCTTTGTGAAAGTGGCTTCTCAGCTCTGGTCCAGCTGAAGACTTCTTAGCTTAACATAACAGACCGACAGTAAGTTTGGGGGAACTATTGGGATAACTGGGGATGTTGTTTCAAGAGTCTCAAAGTCTGGGGTGATGGTAGACAAAGCAACTCTGAGGTCATGCTCAATGTCCAATCTGTTCCTCTGCTCTGTCTTCAGCTGGACCAGAGCTGACTAATCGAAAAAATAATCGACAGATTAGTCGACTACCAAAATAGTCATTAGTTGCAGCCCTACTCCAGTGTTCAGGCCCGGCAGCATAAGGGCCCGTGTCGACCGGGGACGTTTTATGAGTTGTCAGCTCCTTTCTGTCATTCATTTCTTCTATGCTACAGACGCGACAGGCGCGCTCCTTTTCCCAGCGCCGCGCCTCGCGTTTTTAACGCCCTCGGCGGCTGGCGTTTTGGGGGGCGGAGCGGCGCTCCCAGCGCCTAAAGTTGAAACTACCGTAATTCCTCTAATAGTAACCCCGGCTTGTATTTGTTTCAACTGTAGCGGGTACCAGGCTTGTATTAGGAGGAGGCATGTATAAGAGAGAGGCCTATATTTCAAATTTTCAAACGGATCATAATGAATAAATCAACATTTTGTGTCAGTTTGAACCCAGTAAAATGTACTGGGTTCATTTATTGAAACCAAGTACTGTATGAAATAGTAAACAGTGCAATTACAGGTGGTCGCTGGTCATTTCAACGTTTTCAAAGTGAAATCAAGTAACTAGCTCAGTATGCAGCTCAGTATATTAGTAACCCGGCTTGTATTAGGAGGCCGGCTTATAATTGCTTAGCTCAAGAGCGCACCCGGCCATTAATAGAGACCCGGCTTGTATTTGAGACCCGGTTACTATTAGAGGAATTACGGTAGTTCAACTTTTGGAGAGGAGCGCCGCTCATCAAGGTAACTTTTTTCGCGACCGACCAATCGACATCGAGCAAGTGGCGGAGCCGCCGCGGCAGTCGCGAGAGACACAGGAAAACGCTCTGAGCTTCTTTTTTTTTTTGCTTTTCAAATCGGTCCGTCTTGGGAAAAAAAACGTCCCCGGTGGACACAAAGCCCAACACGGCAACGCTCCAGTGTTCAACTTCAGGCCCGGCAGCGCTCCAGTGTTCAACTTCAGGCCCGGCAGCGCTCCAGTGTTCAGGCCCGGCAGCAGCACCATAACACGGCAGCGCGGACAGGACAGGACAGGCACTGGAGCTCTGCGTTACGACGTCATCTGTTCGGTCCCACCGAGTGTGTCGACGAGGCCTGGCTGGTCCAGCGAAGCCGTCCCGTGGGACTCACCGTGTGACCTCACGGTTGTCGGGTGGGGGTGGGGGGGGGGGGGGGGGGGGGGGGGCGAGGCAGACCACTCTCACCGTCTGGCCCTCTGTGACTTCTCTCTCGTGTGTCTGAGGAGCCGGGAGGAGATTTGTGGAAGCGGGTTAACACCTTCAGACACCGGCGGCAACACGCTGATTGTGTGTCTCCTTTCATTTGTCATGGCGTAGGGGGGGGGAGGGGGATGGGCGTAGGGGGGGGGGGACTCCTACTGGGGCCGTTGATGTCGGCGAACACTGCGACGGGGAGTAAACTCCCAACGCTGAGAGACGCACTCGCATACAGACACACACACACACACACACACACACACACACAGACAGTAGTACACATACACACAGACAGACACACACACACACACAGGGGGGATATTTATAACATTTCTTTAGCCAGCTTGTGCTTTTAAACCCACCACACACACACACACACACACACACACACACACACACACACACACACACACACACAGACACACACACATACACAGAGACAGAGGAGGGGATATTTATAACATGTCTTTAGCCAGCTTGTGCTTTTAAACCCACCACACACACACAGATACACACACATACACAGACACATACACACACTCGCATACAGTATACACACACACACACACACACACACACACACACACACACACACACACACACACACACACATCCAGTACACACACACACACACATACATACATACACACACACACAATACACAGACACACATACATACACGTACACACACACACACGCAGTCTTCATGCCATGCCTCTTCACATATTGCTCTAGTTTACACCCCCCCCCCTCTTCATTTTAGACCATGATGCTTCCGTGTAAAAGGAGCACTTTGTATTCTAAGGTTCTGCAGGAATGTGTGTAGAATGTGACCTGGTCCAGAGGGGAAGGCTTTGAACCGTGAACTGTAACCGCACTTCATTCACTCCTCTCCTGGTGACCAGTGTCTTTTATCTCTACCTGCCCTGCCGTTAATCAACTTCTCAGGACGTGCAGGCCGGCCGGCCGCCCCCCCGACGTCTCTGTTTCCGTTTAGTTCTGTCTCACCTCGGCCTCGGCCGGCGATCCATTACATAAGAGGCGCGGGTATCGCCTGGCGATGTGGGTCAGGTGTCAGGGCGTGCGGAGGGGGGTGCTGGACCACTCTCCTCTCTTTTCTCCTCTCTTCCTCCTCCTCTCCGCTCTTTTTCTCTTGTCTCTTCGTCCTCCTCTCCTCTCTTCCTCCGCTCCTCTCCTCTCTTTCTCCTCTCTTCCTCCTCCTCCTCCTCTCTTCCTCTTGTCCCTTTCTTCCTCCTCTCTTCCTCCTCCTCTCTTCCCTATCTTCCTCCTCCTCTCCTCTCCTCCCTTCCTCCTCTCTTTCTCCTCTCTTTCTCCTCTCTTCCTCCTCCTCTCCTCTCCTCTCTTCCTCCTCTCTTCCTCCTCTGCTCCTCTCTTCCTCCTCCTCTCCTCTCTTTCTCCTCTCTTCCTCTCTTTCTCCTCTCCTCCCTTCCTCTTCCTCTCCTCTCCTCTCTTCCTCATCTGCTCCTCCTCTCTTCCTCCTCCTCTTCTCTCTTCCTCCTCTGCTCCTCTCTTTCTCATCCTCTCCTCTCTTCCTCATCCTCTCCTCTCTTCCTCCTCCTTTCTTCCGCCTCTCCTCTCTGCCTCCTCCTCTCTTCCTCCTCTCCTCTCATCTCTTCCTCCTCCTCTCCTCTCTTCCTCCTCATCTCCCCTCCTCTCTTCCTCCTCTCCTCTCTTCCTCCTCTGCTCCTCTCCTCTCTTCCTCCTCTCCTCTCTTCCTACTCTCCTCTCCTCCTCCTCTCCTTTCTTCATCTTCCTCTCCTCTTCCTCCTCTCTTCCTCCTATCCGCTCTTCCTCCTCCTCTCCTCTTCCTCCCCCTCTCTTCCTCCTCTCCTCTCTTCCCCTCTCTTCCTCCTCTTCCTCCTCCTCTCCTCTCTTCCTCCTCCCCTCCTCTCTTCCTCCTCTCCTCTCTTCCTCCTCCTCTCCTCCTCTGCTCCTCTCCTTTCTTCCTCTCCTCTCTTCCTTCTCCTTTCCTCTTCCTCCTCTCCTCTGCTCCTCTCCTTTCTTCCTCTTCCTCTCCTCTTCCTCCTCTCATCTCTTCCTCCTCTCCGCTCCTCTCTTCTTCCTCCTCTCCTCTCCTGTCTTCCTCCTCTCCTGTCTTCCTACTCACCTCCTCTCCTCCTCTCTTCCTTCTCATCTCCTCTCTTCCTCCTCTCCTCTCCTCTCTCGCTGTCCCCCGTCGGGCATGGACTCATAGCGTGTGTGGGGGGGGGGGGCATGAGAAGGAGGAGGACAGTCCTGGTATTGACACGTCTCCCATCAGGCATGGCGGCAACAGTCACAGCTTGACAAGCCTCCCTCCCTTTTATCTTTGCTCTCTGATCGCGTTCCGCCCATTCTGTTGAAGTGCTCATCCGTCAGTTGCTTGAAATGATGTGAGGCGGTGGTATTTCTCCTCCCGCTGATGCATGCGAGAGGACTGTGTGTGTGTGTGTGTGCGTGTGTGTGTGTCTGTGTGTATATTTCTCTACATCATTTGTGGAACAGATGTGGACTGCTCCGCCCATTGGATGATGATGATGATGATGGTGGTGGTGGTGAAGAATGTCAAAATAAAAGCCCCCCCCCCCCCCCCGCTCATGAATGCAGATTATAATGATTGATTGATTGATTTTGGATCTCTTTTAGCCCATTGGCTAATGTTCCGAGAGTCCATTTAAAAGCATTTACATGACATTAAATGAACATTTACAAAAACATTTAAATATACAATCATTCATACACAATACGTCCATACATCATTTTGACACTCGTATATCACACGTACACCTCCGATCTGGCAACATAGACCTCAAGAGAAGTTATTGGTAATGAGTTCCATGATTGAACAGTTCTGAAAATGACAGTTCTTCTTCCCATTTCAGTTTTTATTCTCATATAAAACATGTTGTGTTTGTCTCGTATTCTTGTGTTTACTTGATGTTCATCGCCTACTAAAAACACTTTGTTCTTAATACAAACCGGCTCCAAATGTCTGAATTCCCGAAATGAATGAATGTCCCACGTGTTTCCACCGCTGTGCTCCAGTCCATCCTATCCCAGCATGCAGTTCACTGACCCCCCTTTCAAAACCACACCCGAACACCGCTCTTAACACCTTGTTCTGTGTGATTTGCACTCCAGTCTCTCCCCGTATCTCATAGTTGCATTACCCCACGCTGCACAGCAATAATTAATATGACTGTAGATTAGACTATGAGATATTACATTAAGAGTTTCTTTAGATAGGGGGCGGCTGGGTGGCACAGCCGACATTGCGCTCGTCACCAACGCAAGAGACACCGGGTTCGAATCCGGCTGTCGGCGTCGCCTCCGGCTTGGGCCGGCCGTCATACTGGCTCAATTGGCAGAGTTAGCGGGTGGAAGTCGATGGGTGGTAATCTGGACGTTGTGGACAGCGACTCCTACAGGTCGGTTGGGGGACGCCTGCACAGCAGAGACAGGAAATAACGGGGGGTAGTGTGAGCCTCCCACACGTTACACCTCGCCAATGAGAGTCCGCGCTGGCAGGTGAAAAGATGTGACAGGCTGCCTCCTCGTGTATCGGAGGGAACACGTGATGCAAGGCCTCTATCCTCCCTACAACCGGCCAGTGGGGGGCATATGCGAGCAACGTTCAAGACAGGGGAGGGGAGAATTGGCACAGCGAAATTGGGATGGGAGAAAAATTGAAAAAGAGGAGAAAAAGTGGATAAAAAAAAATAGTTTCTTTAGATATTTCTTTAGTGGGGCGACAGTGGCTAAGGAGGTTCCCGGTTCGATTCCCGGGCAGCGTGTCGAAGTGTCCTTGAGCAAGACACTTAACCCCCTAACTGCTCCCGATGAGCAGGTTGGCACCTTGCATGGTCGCCTCCGCCGTCGGTGTGTGAATGTGTGAGTGAATGGGTGAAATGTGAGGAACAAAATTGTAAAGTGCTTTGGATAAAAGCTGCTATATAAATGCACCATTTACCTTTTAGATAAAAACCCTGCAATTCGTCCCACCATTCATGCCATTTCCACGACTCTTTTAGAAAGATCTGTAATATGAGAAGGCATGTTATAATAAAGGTCATCGTTTACTACCTAGAGCGGCTACATTGTTCCCCAGCGTCAGACCCGTGTCGTCTACAAACGTTGTTTCAGCTGCGGCGTCGAGACGAGGACCACGACTGCGAGAGTGCGACTGTTTCCAAAATAGAATAGAATAGAAGTACTTTATTGATCCTGAGGGAAATTCAGCACTACAGATCGCTCACAATAAACATTTAGGTAGTAAAAAAAATCTAAAATCACAATAAGAATAAAAATACAGTCCGGGATATACATTCTAATTAAAATATGTATATATACAGCCAAACATATACAGTAATACAGTCAAATGTACAGTAAAAGGTCAGAAGTCAGAAAGTCCAGGAAGATATGCCAGAGTTTGTACTGTCCGCTCCTCTCCTCTCTTCCTCCTCCTCTCCTCTCTTTCTCCTCTCTTCCTCCTCCTCTCCTCTCCTCTCTTCCTCTTGTCCCTTTCTTCCTCCTCTCTTCCTCCTCCTCTCTTCCCCTCTCTTCCTCCTCCTCTCCTCTCATCTCTTTCTCCTCCCTTCCTCCTCCTCTCCTCTCCTCTCTTCCTCCTCTCTTCCGTTACATAGTCTGACGGCTGTCGGAATGAAAGACTTCCTGTGCCGTTCAGTGTTGTTGCATCTCGGGAGTCTTTAGTCTTAACACTGTTTCCAAAAACCCGGTAAACACACTCCTTACCCGACGGCCATCTTCTCAGCGTTTTCTCGGAAGGCCTTCGAATGTCAGACTTTCCATTCTGGGTTTTTTAGCATGAAAGGCTAATTCAATGTCAACTGGTACGGCAGCGTCAGTGGGACCGCAGTGGGACCGGAGGGGGGGGGTGCTCGCTGGGAGGTCTTCTATTGTGTGCTCTGCTTACTGGACTGGAGCAACACGCTGCCCACACGCCCACCACAGCCCTGCGTTGTGTCATTAGTCTGTTGTAGCAGCAGACCAAGAAGAACAACTCTGGACATAAACGGCCTTCTGCCTCTTCTCTCACGTCGGGTTGAGGCAGAGTGAAGAAAGAGCCTTGAGGTTTTCATCCACGTCCACATTTTTCACGTAGACTAATATTGAGATTCTCCTCCGTCCTTGTTTGTTAAAATAAGTGGTCTACATGTTCAAATAAGTGGTCTACATGTTAAAATAATAGCTCTACGCCGGTCTGACAGCCGTCACTGATGTGTAGAGGGTCTGGTCAGTGACGTGGGTCTCTCGGTCCCACCCGCTTTGCAGTAAACACAAAATACATTTTCTGGTATCCTGTTCCCATCCAATCGGGAGAGAGAACTCCACACTGCAAAAATGGTCTGACAAAAATAAGAAATAAAAAGTAGTTTTAAGCAAATACGTGCTTCAAACAAGTAAAATTATCTACCAGTGCAGTTAAGCAAATGTGGCTTGGCAAGATTTCTTGAAAGAATAAGAATAATAAAAATATCTCTCTCCTGATTGGATGAAGTGGGAAGGGATACCAGAACATTACTACAGTATTTAACCACTTACTGCACCTTTAACAGTTGATAGTGGGGTTGTATTTTCAGAGCCTCTACTTACGTATTTATGCGCGTTGTTCGCTCATCTAAAAAAGGGCGCCCAAAAGTACAGTAAAGGTACAGTAAAGGTGGGGCGCCCCAGTGGTGCACCACGTAACTACGCTTGCAGCATAATCGCAACGTCCTGGGTTCCAATCCGGCCCGGGGACATGTGTTGCAGGTCCTCCCCGTCTCTCCCTCTCTCCCAATTTCCAACTGCCCTGTCAATAAAAGCAGTTAAAAATGCCCTAAAAAATATCTTTACAGTAAAAATGTACAGTAAAACGGTACGGTAAAGACCAGCTCATGAAGGCTGGAACAAAGAGTTGTCTTTGTCGTCTTCATCTCCATAGAAAATGTGGAATGGATGACATTGAGGCAGTTTACTGGCTGAATGGGTTTTCTCTGTTCGACTAGCAGGCAATCCTTCACACGTGTCAGAGGCAGAGCAGCGTCCCAGCCTTTGTAGTTCTCTGCTATCGCTTCATCACCAAGACCAGGCTTGTCTCCGTGGCTCAGGTGATTTCCCCGCTAATGATCAGTATCTCATGCCTGGACGGATTTAATATAGTAGCCATCATTTTTGAGTTGTCTATCAAAGCACAGTGATTCACGAGGAATATGCTGCATGGATAATCTCCCGTCGTTAGTTACAACAGCGCTCTGTGTACTACTGATTCACTATGGGCTCGCGGCAAATTTGGAATTGAAGAACACGTGCCCAAAAAAAGTAGGGTCATTAAAGCCCACTTTAAAGGTAGAATCTGTAATGCAGTCGAACAGTGACCAAAATAACCCTTGTGGGTTGGAGTTTAGTAACTTATTATACCGTGAATGTCTCCAGACCTCCCTTGGCAGAGCCTGCCGGTGTGGTCAGCGATAGCAACCCCCCCCCCAGCCCCACTCAACTCCAACCCACACATCAGACCAAAATAGAAAAATGTAAACCAAGTGCAATATTAAGTGAGGCTCTTTTGCCTAGAGGTCACTAGGGGTGGGCATCACCAGAGGCCTCACGATACGATACTATCACGATACTTGAGTCACGATACGATAGTATTGCGATACTAAATATATTGCGATATGCCGAATATTGCGATATTAATATTGCGATATATTGCGATTTATTACCTTTTTTCAACTGCAAAGTCAAACTTTGTCAACATGTTTTATCTAATAAAATAAAGTTCAGTCTGTTCATCTCACTTCAATCATTTTTATTGCAGAACATGGTCTTTTCTCAAGCAGACGGATGTCAACACCTGACAAACTGAACTGTTTGTATTACAGTCATATTCCAACTTAACTGAATGCACATGTGTGTGTGTGTGTGTGGACTACTGTACTATTACAGGTATTGAAATGAACAATGCAACTTCCTTATACAAAAAAAAAAGACAAGAAATAATAATAATAATAATTAAATATCGATACTTGGCGTCCCTGTATCGATACAGTATCGCCATGCAAAGTATTGCGATACTACTACGTATCGATATTTTCCCCCACCCCTAGAGGTCACTGTCTGATGGTATTACAGATTCTAACTTTAAAGGCTCAAGCAGTGATCCAAACGTAAAAACTAATGGATAGTCCTACCACTGAAAATTAAGCGGTCCTCTGAAGCGGTCCTCTGAAGCAGCCATCTGAAGCAGCCATCTGAAACAGCCATCTGAAGCAATCCTCTGAAGCAATCCTCTGAAGCAGCTGTTATATATCACATATCAATCAACATACATGACATTCTTCTCTTTTCCGTTCCAAGTTTTTTTTTTTGGCTTTTAGTTTTAGGGTTCCTTGTAAAAACACAAGACAACCATGTTACAGCAGAGACAGACATCAGAGAGACAACCATGTTACAGCAGAGACAGACATCATCAGAGAGACAACCATATTACAGCAGAGACAGACATCATCAGAGAGACAACCATGTTACAGCAGAGACAGACATCAAGAGAGACAACCATGTTACAGCAGAGACAGACATCATCAGAGAGACAACCATGTTACAGCAGAGACAGACATCATCAGAGAGACAACCATGTTACAGCAGAGACAGACATCATCAGAGAGACAACCATGTTACAGCAGAGACAGACATCATCAGAGAGACAACCATGTTACAGCAGAGACAGACATCATCAGAGAGACAACCATGTTACAGCAGAGACCGACATCATCAGAGAGACAACCATGTTACAGCAGAGACCGACATCATCAGAGAGACAACCATGTTACAGCAGAGACAGACATCAGAGAGACAGGCAACCATGTTACAGCAGAGACAGACATCATCAGAGAGACAACCATGTTACAGCAGAGACAGACATCATCAGAGAGACAACCATGTTACAGCAGAGACAGACATCATCAGAGAGACAACCATGTTACAGCAGAGACAGACATCAGAGAGACAACCGTGTTACAGCAGAGACAGACATCATCAGAGAGACAACCATGTTACAGCAGAGACAGACATCATCAGAGAGACAACCATGTTACAGCAGAGACAGACATCAGAGAGACAACCATGTTACAGCAGAGACAGACATCAGAGAGAGACAACCATGTTACAGCAGAGACAGACATCATCAAGAGAGACAACCATGTTACAGCAGAGACAGACATCATCAGAGAGACAACCATGTTACAGCAGAGACAGACATCAAGAGAGACAACCATGTTACAGCAGAGACCGACATCATCAGAGAGACAACCATGTTACAGCAGAGACAGACATCATCAGAGAGACAACCATGTTACAGCAGAGACAGACATCATCAGAGAGACAACCATGTTACAGCAGAGACAGACATCAGAGAGACAGACAACCATGTTACAGCAGAGACAGACATCATCAGAGAGACAACCGTGTTACAGCAGAGACAGACATCAGAGAGACAACCGTGTTACAGCAGAGACAGACATCAGAGAGACAACAGTGTTACAGCAGAGACAGACATCATCAGAGAGACAACCATGTTACAGCAGAGACAGACATCATCAGAGAGACAACCGTGTTACAGCAGAGACAGACATCAGAGAGACAACCGTGTTACAGCAGAGACAGACATCAGAGAGACAACCGTGTTACAGCAGAGACAGACATCATCAGAGAGACAACCGTGTTACAGCAGAGACAGACATCATCAGAGAGACAACCGTGTTACAGCAGAGACAGACATCAGAGAGACAGACAACCGTGTTACAGCAGAGACAGACATCAGAGAGACAGACAACCATGTTACAGCAGAGACAGACATCATCAGAGAGACAACCGTGTTACAGCAGAGACAGACATCAGAGAGACAACCGTGTTACAGCAGAGACAGACATCAGAGAGACAACCGTGTTACAGCAGAGACGGACATCAGAGAGACAACCGTGTTACAGCAGAGACAGACATCAGAGAGACAGACAACCATGTTACAGCAGAGACAGACATCAGAGAGACAGACAACCATGTTACAGCAGAGACAGACATCATCAGAGAGACAACCGTGTTACAGCAGAGACAGACATCAGAGAGACAACCATGTTACAGCAGAGACAGACATCAGAGAGACAACCGTGTTACAGCAGAGACAGACATCAGAGAGACAACCATGTTACAGCAGAGACAGACATCAGAGAGACAACCGTGTTACAGCAGAGACAGACAGAGAGACAACCATGTTACAGCAGAGACAGACAGACAGACTAGACATCAGAGAAACAATGTAATTAACTCCTTGCTTCCCTCACAACCAACGTTATTCATTTGATGTGGCTCAGGCCCACAAGTCCAAGGTTATTTCTCGTTGCACAGCTCTTTTATGTTACACTATCCTAGGCATAAAAAAAATTGTTTGGTTCCTGTTGGTTGTCAGTTAAGGCCATGGGAATTTATTTTATTTTTTATTTTATTTGTTCCCACGGCGACTATGGATAGGGAATTTCTTTATTTAATTAAAATGTTCACGACAACATGGATGCATGTACTCTGCCAGCATGTTTAATATCCATAATACTAAAGGTTTGACTAAGATTTTTATGAAACTTTATTGTAAAAAAAATAAAAATGTAATTGTACTTTTTTTTAACTCATAAAATAAATTGGGTCGCACCTAAATCGGCAGGGTCGGTCGGCAACCGGAACCAAATTTTTTTTCTTCTTTTAGGCCCTGTGTAGATTGGACCATGTTTCTATCCTACTTGTTAAGTCGGCTTATTGAATGTGGCACAAATACATTTTTGAATCTTATATACATAGAGACACAGGCATATAGACCCCGCCTGTAAATCATTATGTTGTGTGCAGCATGACAGGCACGGCCCTTTTCCCAGCGCCGCGCCTCGCGTTTATGCGCTCTCGGCGGCAGCGTTTTTTTGGGCGGAGCGCTCCCAGCGCCTAAAGTTGAAACTAGTTCAACTTTTGGAAAGGAGCGCGCTCATCAAGGTAACTTTTTTCGACCGACCAATCAACATCGAGCAAGTGGGGGAGCCGCGGCAGTCGCGAGACTCAGGAAAACGCTCTGAGCTTTTTTTTTTTTGCTTTTCAAAGCGTCCGTCTTGGAAAAAAACCTCTGTTGTGGTCACAAGCCCTTAGTGATCGGACATTCCTAGTAGAGTTCTGCTGCCGTTAGTTCTCCGGCTGCTGGTTAGCGAACTGCATCGCAATCTACATAATAAGAAGAAGAGGAAGAAGAAGAAGTCTTTATTTGTACCACATTGCTACATCGTCATGCAGCGACACACACATGCGAGATAGACGACACATAGGACACATTTTTTGGGTTGAAATGTCTCTCTGCACTTGACCCATCCCGTCGTCCTCCCCCCCCCCCCCCCCCCCCCCCAAGGGCAGCCGGGAGCAGACATGGGCTGCGGCGGCGTGGGGGCCGCGCCCCGGGGACCAATCCAAGTGCTCCTGTCCGTCTTCGTCAGGGACGCCACAGCGTTGACGATCTGTTCTGCGTTGTTTTTACATTGGGTTTATCTCTTTTTGTGGAGGGGAAACCCTTGAGAGCACGGGTGGGGGGAGAACATGCAAACTACACACAGAAAGGCCCGGGAGATACCCCACCTGGGTACCTGGCAACCCAGCAACCTGGTCCCCCCCAACCTTGCCATGATGAGGCAACAGTGTTAACCACTACACCACCGTGCCGCCATGTGAGACGGGGCCTTGAGTGCAGTGGAGAAAGAAAATCTGATCTTTATATCTAGATATATAAAAGATCTAGATATTTAGTCGAATAGTGTTCGCATTTGATTGATTTGATAAAATGTACTTTGCCAACTACGGTCTGTGGAATTTTAGAATGTATATACATATTTTAGAATGTATATACATATTTTAGAATGTATATCTTTGACTGTATTCTTATTCTTATTTTAGATTTTTTTTACTACTTAAATGTTTATTGTGAGAGATCTGTGGTGCTGAATTTTCCCTCTGGATCAATAAAGTGCTTCTATTCTATTCTATTCTACTCTCCTCTCTACAGCGGTCTCTGCGGCTGAGAAGAACCATTCCAGCGACGCAGTGGCTGAGTATCTGGAAGGGAGGAAGAAGTACGACGACCTCAAGAAACAGAAACCCAAGAAGGGCTCCGGTCGAGAACAACAGGTCTGTTTACGTCTAGCGCTCAGCCGGGGGCCGGCGTGTGTCTCAGAAGTGAACGCTTCTGGGAAGCGGCTACCAGCTCCGAGAGCCACACGGGATCCCTTTATAACCACCTTTGACCCTGTTTGTCTGGCAGACCCTGGCTCTCCTGGACCGCTTCAAGTCCAAGCTGTCGTCAGCCATCACGGAGGCCCCGGAGGAGGACGTTGAGGAGCTGGGCGAGGACGATGACAAGGGATGGTCAGTGTGTTTCCACCAGATCGCTTCAGCGGGGGAGCGGGGCCACCGCGGCTCGAAACCCGACTCCACCGCGGTGTTTCTCCCCGAAACCCAAACCCGGTGTAGCGCTGCTTATACTGTTTGGAATCTGCGCTTCAGAATTTGCTCGTCAAAATGTTCAGGAATTTGTGCTCGTGAGAAATTCAATCAATGAGTGCTTTCTCACGTTTAATTTCAAACCTTTATTTAAATTTGTGAGACACGACGAGTGTACAAAACTAAGACACAGTTCATCGGCAATTTCATACATATAGGCACAATAAATAAGAACAGTTCATCGGCAATTTCATACATATAGGCACAATAAATAAGAATAACTATAATAAATCAGCTAAGACAATTTACAATTCAACACACAGTGGTCAGAGATCATGGTAAATGGCGCATTTATATATCTCTTTTATCCAAAGCGCTTTACAATTTTGTTCCTCACATTCACCCATTCACTCACACATTCACACACCGACGGCGGAGGCGACCATGCAAGGTGCCAACCTGCTCATCGGGAGCAGTTAGGGGTTAAGTGTCTTGTCCGGGAGGAGTGGGAATCGAACCGGGAACCTCCGGATTACCAGACGACTGCTCTACCTCCCAAGCCACTGTCGCCCCAATAATACTCAATGAGTGTGTTCACATTTAATTTCAAACTTTATTTAAACTTGTGAGACACCGAGGTTAACCTTATTTACAGCGATGACGAGCGTACAAAACAAATAGTTTATCAGCAATTTCATACATATAGGCACAATAAATAAGAATAAACAATAAAGAAATCAGGTCAGACAGTTACAAGTCGACACACAGTGGTCGGAGATCATACTGTTAAAACGCAGCAAAAGAAGACATGCACATTAATATCCTGGATACAACAAGCTAATATCCCAGTCGATGTCAGACGAGATAAGTTGTTTACCTGCGTTTTTTCTTGTGCTGATTACCATCATGTCTGTATACATGATTAAATGGAATATTGCAGGCGTTACCATGGAAACAGATCCACAAATCCAGCAGTGAACGGGGACAGGGTGTCTGTTTACATGCCCCAGTATCCTGGCTAATGTCTGTATATCCTCCCAGCGGTCATATTCGGGTTTCTCATAGTCAACAAATGATCCTGGCTGCTGTAAAATGGGATATTGTGTTTACATACGGCAACTAGACAGGACACTGGGTACTTCTGGAGTATTGGAATAGTAGTGTGCGTATAAATGCACCCAAAAATAAGAACAGTTTTAGCACTGCAACTTAGATAACTTTAGATTCACGTGTATTGTCATCCTACAGCACAAGTACAGTACAATGAAAATAATTTGGCATCCAACCAGAGTGCAAATGTAACCGTAAAGACTTGTTTTTTTAATTTAATTTTATTTTATTATCTTTTTCCCCCTCCTTTTTTCCGATTTTTCTCCCATCCCACTGTTAGTCGTTATGCCAATTCCCAACCCCCTTCCTGGTTGTTGCGCACTCCCCCCTACTGTTGGTCCGGGAGGCCGGAGACTGTCACATGTTTTCCTCCGACACATGTGCAGCCAGCCGGCAGCCAGCCTGGCCGCGCAGATTCTCACCGGGAGAGTGTAACGTGTGGAAGGTCACACTACCTCCCTCCAGATCCTACCCTCGCTGTGCAGGCGCCCCGACCGAACTGTAGGGGTCGCTGTCCACAACGCCCAGGACCCACCCACGGCTCCCCTCCCCCTAACTCAGCCAAACGAGTTAGTATAGCGATCAGCCCGAGCCAAGGCAATGCTGACTCTCCGGGAGTCGAGACCGCAGCCTCTCGCATTGGTGACGAGCACAATCTCCGCTACGCCACCTGACCGCCCAAATGTTGGACTTGTTGAAACCTCGGAGCACACTGTGAGAACAGACAGACAACAGAAAGAACACAGAGAGGCAGAACAGATGGAGGGGGAACAGAGTGAGAGAGGTCCTCCTGAGAGAAAAGACAGTCGGGGGACGATCAGATTGTTACACTTGCAGCGTGGCGTGTCGACCTCGTCTCCCTGTAGGCCGTGTTATTATCAGCAGGCCCGGCAGCATGGAAGGCCTTAGACACCACAGACACCATTAAAACAGCCCGCTGTGTTTATTTTCCCAGTCCTCCCGACGGCCACTTGTGGATAATCCATCCATCCAGCTGACTTAACAGAGCAACTCTACACTGTGTTCACCTTAGTTTTAGGACTGGAATTCGTGGCCTCTCTCTCCCCCCTCAGCCTCAGCCTCACCAGGTCCTCCGTTATAGGTGACTTAAAGATCTTTAGTCGCAAAGTAATGTTTTAAAGGAACACGCCAACTTTTGGGGAAATTCGCTTATTTGCCATCTACCGTGGAGTTAGACGAGCAGATACATACCCTTTTCTTCTCTGTGCATGCATTATTATTAGGCTTAGGGAACAGCCGCACCGTTAGCCTAGCTTAGCGTCATTCACTGGAAGTAGGTGTGCCAGTGTAGCCTAGTTCCCAGCGGTCACGAAATACACTCCAAATCCAACTCCAAAACGTTCCTGTAAACACGTTGTGACCTGTGTATTTACCACGTGGAGAAATAAAAAAATAATAATAATTAGACATTTTAGTTTTCCAAGCACATACTCAGAAAATCTTTTTTGCCGAACCACTGCTGCCTGGGCGCAGTGATTTCATCACCTCAAAAGCCCTGTTGTTTTTTGAAAAACTGGGGCTTTTGAGGACAGGCTGAGGACCTGGACAGACAGGCTGGTGGACAGACAGGCTGGTGGACAGACAGGCTGGTGGACAGACAGGCTGGTGGACAGACAGGCTGGTGGACAGACAGGCTGGAGGACAGACAGGCTGGTGGACAGACAGGCTGGAGGACAGGCTGGATGACAGACAGACAGGCTGGTGGACAGACAGGCTGGTGGACAGACAGGCTGGAGGACAGACAGGGTGGTGGTGCAGCAGTGCCGGGAGGCAGCCACAGGCTAACGGCTCTGAGCGAAGCCCTTGACTCACACAGCATGTCTGTTAATAGACAGTCATAACAAAAGCCAGACGAGCTTCTCGGTAATGACTTGACACCATGTTGAACCGTATGCAGATAAAGAAATGATTTGGCTGTTGTGTACAGCTGTCGTGTAGGTGCAGCACTGATGGCTGTCTGTAGGTGCAGCACTGATGGCTGTCTGTAGGTGCAGCACTGATGGCTGTCTGTAGGTGCAGCACTGATGGCTGTCTGTAGGTGCAGCACTGATGGCTGTCTGTAGGTGCTGCACTGATGTCTGTCTGTACTGTAGGTGCAGCACTGATGGCTGTCTGTAGGTGCAGCACTGATGGCTGTCTGTAGGTGCAGCACTGATGGCTGTCTGTAGGTGCAGCACTGATGGCTGTCTGTAGGTGCAGCACTGATGGCTGTCTGTAGGTGCAGCACTGATGGCTGTCTGTAGGTGCAGCACTGATGGCTGTCTGTAGGTGCAGCACTGATGGCTGTCTGTAGGTGCAGCACTGATGGCTGTCTGTAGGTGCAGCACTGCTGGCTGTCTGTAGGTGCAGCACTGATGGCTGTCTGTAGGTGCAGCACTGATGGCTGTCTGTAGGTGCAGCACTGATGGCTGTCTGTAGGTGCAGCACTGATGGCTGTCTGTAGGTGCAGCACTGATGGCTGTCTGTAGGTGCAGCACTGATGGCTGTCTGTAGGTGCAGCACTGATGGCTGTCTGTAGCTGCAGCACTGATGTCTGTCTGTAGGTGCAGCACTGATGGCTGTCTGTAGGTGCAGCACTGATGGCTGTCTGTAGCTGCAGCACTGATGTCTGTCTGTAGGTGCAGCACTGATGGCTGTCTGTAGGTGCAGCACTGATGGCTGTCTGTAGGTGCAGCACTGATGTCTGTCTGTAGGTGCAGCACTGATGGCTGTCTGTAGGTGCAGCACTGATGGCTGTCTGTAGGTGCAGCACTGATGTATATACAGTATAATGTGATACTGATGTATATACAGTAGCTTCCTCATTCTGAATTAATGAACACACTTGTCTGCTACTACGGTGGGTCCCCTGTAAGATAAAAAAATATCTGCTATTGTTATTTCACGTGAACCCAAATCAAATCTAATTTATTTGTAAGGCCCGACGACACGTTAATGTCCCCATGGGCCGGACACGTCTTCTTTAAACAAGTCAAGAAGAAACATCAGAATAAATCAAGAACAAAACAAAAACACCATAAAGTCCCAAAACATTTAAATAAATAAAATAAATGCAACACTCCCAGACATACCCCACGCGAAGGTAAGGAAAAACTCACAAAAAACCTAGCAATAGGAAAAAATGCACCACAGGCAATGTGGAGGAGAGAAACCTTAGAAGGGCCGTTCAAGGGGGCATCTTCTTGGATGTCGGTGATAGTAGTGTTTCAATAAAACAGGCAAAACAGTTGGTAAGCATGCACTCATATGCGTAATGAAACACAGATAAGTGCATGCAATAGCAACTGAACATTTTGAAAGATAAAAAATAGAGCTGATGGCGGATCTAAATGTTTTCTGTCAGCAGCTGTAGTGCGTTGTGCCACGCGTGAGGCAGATTAGATTAGATTAAAATGTATGGTCATCATACAGCACAAGTACAGTACAACAAAAAGACGTTTTTGCAAATGTAACAGTAAATAAAGTGCACAACAATATACAGTGTAGGGATACCAGGAAATGTACTTTGTGTTTACTGCAGATCGGAGGGACTGGGGGGACCCATGTTACTGACCAGACACACTATATCAGTGATGACTGTCAGAATGTAGAGATATTTAACAAAAAACTACCACTTACTGCACCTTTAACAGTTGATAGTGGGGTTGTATTTTCAGAGCCCAGGTGAGGCTTACAGGCCACCAGTAGCCCATCTTTACTTACGTATTTGATGCCTGTTGTTCGCTCGTCTAAAACAGGGCGCCCAAAGGTACAGTAAAGGCACAGTAAAAGTACAGTAAAGGTACAGTAACAAAAAGATACCACCTACTGCACCTTTAAGCTATAAAGCACCGATACAACTCATCCGAGCGGATATCATGTCTGCCGGGTCTTATGCTGTTAAATATCCACGACCGAATACTGTTGTTTTTGTAGCACCTGAATGAGGGTTAGAGAAGCCTTCCCCTCCCCTCCCCTCCCGTGGCTCCCCAGTTGCCGTGTGTTTTCAGGCTGTATCTGCTGCGACGGTATGGGGTTCCTGAGCCACGTGTCACTGATTGGACGGCTCGTAAAAAAAGCCCGATTCGAGCTACTTTGCGGTAGAACCGTACGTGAGCGGGTTCATAAAAAGCTCCGGCGCCGCTGGCCCAGATGTCATTTGAATAAACTTAATGCCGTTTTTTTTTTTTTTTTTTTTTTTTGCTCTGTTGGAGACCGCAGGGCGTACGAACACACTTCAGCGCTGACATTTTTGGAGTCTGTGGCTACGTTCACACTGCAGGCCTTAGTGCTCGATTCTGATTTATTGCTTTTTCTTTTTTTCTTTTCTTTTTGGCTGTTCACATTATTTTCTTTAAATGTGGCCAATATCAAGGGGCGGCTACGTGGCGTAGTGGGCAAGGCGCTCGCCACGAGATGCTGGAGACGCTGGGCTCGTCAGTTCGAGCCCAGCGCTCCACATTGCTTTCAGTTTAGCTGGTCGTCCGTACTAATACACATTGGCCGTATTAGGGGGTGGGAAACTGATGGGTGGGGATCGGGCGTTGTGGACAGCGACTCCTACAGGTCGGTTGGTGCGCCTGCGCAGTAGAATCAGGAAGTGTCGGGGGCAGCGTGAGCCTCCCACGCGTTACTCCTCGCCACTGAGAGTTTGCGCCGCGCAGGTGAAAAGATGCGACTGCTGTTACCTCAAAGTACCGGAGGGGACTTGTGCTATGTATGACTTAGTCCACATTGCAGCCGGCTTGTGGGAGGCAAGAAACAGCGTTCGTGACAGGGGAGGGTTGAATTGGATGATACGAAATTGGGATGGGAGAAAATATAGAAAAATGGGAGAAAAAGTGGATAAAAAAAATTTGGCCAATATCAGATTCCAGTGTGAACTGGTCACACTTTACCGAAGAAATTAACAATAAGGAAGACAAAATGTTTTGACAAATGTCAATCCAGAAAGTCACATGACTCTTTTGACTCAGATTTTTTGTCCCCCGAATCAGAATTGAACAGATCAGATTCCATGTGATTTGTGTTGTTCACACTGTCGTCAATAGAAATTTGATTTTGTCAATTTTTTGTCTGCAGTTTAAACGTAGCCTATGTGGCTAACGTCAGCTACTGTATTTGTTTTTACAACGATACTTGCGTTGTATTGATAAATCGATTCCCACCAAAAAGACATGAAGCACATTGAAAGGATCTGGAGCACATCGCTCACGCGCTGTCGAGCCCTCTTGGCCGTCTTCACCCCTTCTATTATATACATATGGATTCCTTTTGAATTATTTTTTCTTTTTTTTTACCCCGCTCAAATTTATGTCTTATTTCGGGTT
>NC_140175.1:20329416-20329931 GCF_963971535.1 Notolepis coatsorum
TTGAAATGTTCGTTGAAATAAGTAGATTTTTCGTTTTTGTTTATTTATTAAGTTAATATAAAACCATATAGTCACATTTTAGAATGCAATAGAATAGAATTTTAGAATACAACTAGAAACACTGTCCTGGCCTGCTTCTAAATTCAGTGGCCTGAGAAAAAAAAACAAAAAAAAAAGTTTTTTGGATTATTATTATTATTTTTTATTTTTGGAAATCATCTCGCGGCCCTCCCGTGGCTGCTCGCGGCCCACCTTTGGGTCGCGACCCCGACTTTGGGAACCACTGCGTCTAACAGCCTGGCGTAGGGAACGTGGATTACAACAGTCACTCTAGCAGCAGCCTGGCGTAGGGAACGTGGATTACAACAGGTCACTCTAGCAGCAGCCTGGCGTAGGGAACGTGGATTACAACAGGTCACTCTAGCAGCAGCCTGGCGTAGGGAACGTGGATTACAACAGGTCACTCTAGCAGCAGCCTGGCGTAGGGAACGTGGATTACAACAGGTCACTCTAAT
>NC_140175.1:20329948-20395275 GCF_963971535.1 Notolepis coatsorum
GGAACGTGGATTACAACAGGTCACTCTGGCAGCAGCCTGGCGTAGGGAACGTGGATTACAACAGGTCACTCTAACAGCAGCCTGGCGTAGGAACGTGGATTACAACAGGTCACTCTAGCAGCCTGGCGTAGGGAACGTGGATTACAACAGGTCACTCTGGCAGCCTGGCGTAGGGAACGTGGATTACAACAGGTCACTCTAGCAGCCTGGCGTAGGGAACGTGGATTACAACAGGTCACTCTAGCAGCAGCCTGGCGTAGGGAACGTGGATTACAACAGGTCACTCTAACAGCCTGGCGTAGGAACGTGGATTACAACAGGTCACTCTAGCAGCAGCCTGGCGTAGGGAACGTGGATTACAACAGGTCACTGTAGCAGCAGCCTGGTGTAGGGAACGTGGATTACAACAGGTCACTCTGGCAGCAGCCTGGCGTAGGGAACGTGGATTACAACAGGTCACTCTGGCAGCCTGGCGTAGGGAACGTGGATTACAACAGGTCACTCTAGCAGCAGCCTGGCGTAGGGAACGTGGATTACAACAGGTCACTCTAGCAGCAGCCTGGCGTAGGGAACGTGGATTACAACAGGTCACTCTAGCAGCAGCCTGGCGTAGGGAACGTGGATTACAGCAGGTCACTCTAGCAGCAGCCTGGCGTAGGGAACGTGGATTACAACAGGTCACTCTGGCAGCAGCCTGGCGTAGGGAACGTGGATTACAACAGGTCACTCTAGCAGCAGCCTGGCGTAGGGAACGTGGATTACAACAGGTCACTCTAGCAGCAGCCTGGCGTAGGGAACGTGGATTACAACAGGTCACTCTAGCAGCAGCCTGGCGTAGGGAACGTGGATTACAACAGGTCACTCTGGCAGCAGCCTGGCGTAGGGAACGTGGATTACAACAGGTCACTCTGGCAGCAGCCTGGCGTAGGGAACGTGGATTACAACAGGTCACTCTAGCAGCAGCCTGGCGTAGGGAACGTGGATTACAACAGGTCACTCTAGCAGCAGCCTGGCGTAGGGAACGTGGATTACAACAGGTCACTCTAGCAGCAGCCTGGCGTAGGGAACGTGGATTACAACAGGTCACTCTAGCAGCAGCCTGGCGTAGGGAACGTGGATTACAACAGGTCACTCTAACAGCAGCCTGGCGTAGGGAACGTGGATTACAACAGGTCACTCTGGCAGCAGCCTGGCGTAGGGAACGTGGATTATAACAGGTCACTCTGGTAGCCTGGCGTAGGGAACGTGGATTACAACAGGTCACTCTAGCAGCAGCCTGGCGTAGGGAACGTGGATTACAACAGGTCACTCTAGCAGCAGCCTGGCGTAGGGAACGTGGATTACAACAGGTCAGTCTAGCAGCCTGGCGTAGGGAACGTGGATTACAACTAGGCCTGCCACGATAACAAATTTTGCTGGGCGATTAATTGCCCCCTAAAATATCGCGATAAGCGATATTATTGCGACCGGTTAAAAAAAAATTTGAGAAATTTATTTCCCAAAACTTTTATTTTGAAGCCCACCGCTCCGTCTTTTCCGGTTTAAGACTTTTATTTTGAAGCCCACCGACCGGACCGGACGTATTGTTGCGATTATCCTAGCCGACAACTTGTCTCGTCTGGTTGTGTTTTTTAGTTTTAACGTTAGCTACTAACGTTAGATGCAGCTACTACAGGCAATCAACGATGAGGAGGACGCGTCAAAGCCGTATATAATAGAATAGCTGTGGTGCGTAGGCACTGCAGCACGACTCGAAAACGACCCGTTATAATAAATTAATTCATGTTTAACTTGTCCCCGTCTCCAGTGCTTTGACTAGCCCCACCCGTTCATTGTAAACAATGATGCATGTAATTGTATTAACGTTATTCTGTGTTATTCTAACGTTACACTACAAATAACGCTACTTGGTTAAAAGGAGCAACACTATTGAGAAATGTAGGTAAGCTAAATATGTGGCGTTGCTACTGCCCCACGGAGCTCCCGTGCTGTGCTCTGTAGTAACGCCAGCGGCCAACCCACACGGAGAGTGACTGACAAGGGGCACTGGTTCCGCCTCATTAAAACAAACGCGCAAATAGCAATTAATCGCGCCCGTCAAAATCATTGCATTCATTTTAATTATCGCGGCAATTAATCGATTTATTGCTTATCGCGGCAGGCCTAATTACAACAGGTCAGTCTAGCAGCCTGGCGTAGGGAACGTGGATTACAACAGGTCACTCTAGCAGCAGCCTGGCGTAGGGAACGTGGATTACAACAGGTCACTCTAGCAGCCTGGCGTAGGGAACGTGGATTACAACAGGTCACTCCAGCAGCCTGGCGTAGGGAACGTGGATTACAACAGGTCACTCTAACAGCAGCCTGGCGTAGGGAACGTGGATTACAACAGGTCACTCTAGCAGCAGCCTGGCGTAGGGAACGTGGATTACAACAGGTCACTCTAGCAGCAGCCTGGCGTAGGGAACGTGGATTACAACAGGTCACTCTAGCAGCAGCCTGGCGTAGGGAACGTGGATTACAACAGGTCACTCTAACAGCAGCCTGGCGTAGGGAACGTGGATTACAACAGGTCACTCTAGCAGCAGCCTGGCGTAGGGAACGTGGATTACAACAGGTCACTCTAGCAGCCTGGCGTAGGGAACGTGGATTACAACAGGTCACTCTGGCAGCAGCCTGGCGTAGGGAACGTGGATTACAACAGGTCACTCTAGCAGCAGCCTGGCGTAGGGAACGTGGATTACAACAGGTCACTCTGGCAGCAGCCTGGCGTAGGGAACGTGGATTACAACAGGTCACTCTAGCAGCAGCCTGGCGTAGGGAACGTGGATTACAACAGGTCACTCTAGCAGCAGCCTGGCGTAGGGAACGTGGATTACAACAGGTCACTCTAGCAGCAGCCTGGCGTAGGGAACGTGGATTACAACAGGTCACTCTAACAGCAGCCTGGCGTAGGGAACGTGGATTACAACAGGTCACTCTAGCAGCAGCCTGGCGTAGGGAACGTGGATTACAACAGGTCACTCTAGCAGCAGCCTGGTGTAGGGAACGTGGATTACAACAGGTCACTCTAGCAGCAGCCTGGCGTAGGGAACGTGGATTACAACAGGTCACTCTGGCAGCAGCCTGGCGTAGGGAACGTGGATTACAACAGGTCACTCTAGCAGCAGCCTGGTGTAGGGAACGTGGATTACAACAGGTCACTCTAGCAGCAGCCTGGCGTAGGGAACGTGGATTACAACAGGTCACTCTAGCAGCAGCCTGGCGTAGGGAACGTGGATTACAACAGGTCACTCTAGCAGCAGCCTGGCGTAGGGAACGTGGATTACAACAGGTCACTCTGGCAGCAGCCTGGCGTAGGGAACGTGGATTACAACAGGTCACTCTAGCAGCAGCCTGGCGTAGGGAACGTGGATTACAACACAGGTCAGACGCTGGAAGTCAAGTCTGGGCCAGGAGACTGTAAACTATTCCATCTGTGTCTGTGTCTACAAACTAACTCTCGCTCTCTCCCGCTCTCTCTCTCTCCCTTTCTCCCTCTATCCCTCTCCCTGTCTCTCTTTCCCTCTCTCTCTCTCCCCCCCCCCCCTCTCTCTCCCTATCTTCCCCTCTTCATCTCTCTCTATCTCTCTCTCCCCCTCTCTCTCTCCTCTCTTTTTCTTTCCCTCTCTCTCCCCCCCTCTCTCTCTCCCTATATTCCCCTCTCTCTCGCCCCCCTCTCTCTCTATCTCTCTCTCCTCCTCTCTTTTCTCTCTCGCTCTCTCTATATCCCTCTCTCCTTCTCTCTATCCCTCTCTCTCTTTCCCCTCTCTCTCTCTCTCTCTCTCTCTCTCTCTCTCTCTCTCTCTCTCTCTCTCTCTCTCTCTCTCTCTCTCTCTCTCTCTCTCTCTCTCTCTCTCTCGGCCTCTCTCTCTCTCCCTCTCCTCCTCTCTCGCCCTCTCTCTCTCTCCCTCCCCCTCCCCCTCTCTCTCTCTCCCCCCTCTAACACACACATACAGAAAGGAAGGAAGGTTCTGGATACACGGATCATCTTTAGAGAAATATTTAATAGGGTGCAAAAGAAATCACAAGTTTCAACACAAACATGTTTTCTCCAGATACATCATGGTGTTAGAAACAGACTGTTAAACTCTCCCATGGTTAGAAGCCTGTTTCTTATTGGCTAAAGACAGGGAGGGTCTGGCTGGATCAGCAATTAATATATAATAACAATGCCCTTTACCTCATTAATTAATATATAATAACAATGCCCTTTACCTCATTAATTAATATATAATAACAATGCCCTTTACCTCATTCATTAATATATAATAACAATGCCCTTTACCTCATTAATTAATATATAATAACAATGCCCTTTACCTCATTCATTAATATATAATAACAATGCCCTTTACCTCATTAATTAATATATAATAACAATGCCCTTTACCTCATTCATTAATATATAATAACAATGCCCTTTACCTCATTCATTAATATATAATAACAATGCCCTTTACCTCATTAATTAATATATAATAACAATGCCCTTTACCTCATTAATTAATATATAATAACAATGCCCTTTACCTCATTAAGTAATTAATATATAATAACAATGCCCTTTACCTCATTAATTAATATATAATAACAATGCCCTTTACCTCATTAATTAATATATAATAACAATGCCCTTTACCTCATTCATTAATATATAATAACAATGCCCTTTACCTCATTAATTAATATATAATAACAATGCCCTTTACCTCATTCATTAATATATAATAACAATGCCCTTTACCTCATTCATTAATATATAATAACAATGCCCTTTACCTCATTAATTAATATATAATAACAATGCCCTTTACCTCATTAATTAATATATAATAACAATGCCCTTTACCTCATTAATTAATATATAATAACAATGCCCTTTACCTCATTAAGTAATTAATATATAATAACAATGCCCTTTACCTCATTAATTAATATATAATAACAATGCCCTTTACCTCATTAATTAATATATAATAACAATGCCCTTTACCTCATTCATTAATATATAATAGCAATGCCCTTTACCTCATTCATTAATATATACCTCATTAATTAATATATAATAATGCCCTTTACCTCATTAATTAATATATAATAACAATACCTTTACCTCATTAATTAATATATAATAACAATGCCCTTTAGATAATTAATTAATATATAATAACAATGCCCTTTACCTCATTAATTAATATATAATAACAATACCTTTACCTCATTAATTAATATATAATAACAATGCCCTTTAGATAATTAATTAATATATAATAACAATGCCCTTTAGATCATTAACTATTAATGTTAAAAACCCAAATGAATCCACGTAGATAATGGCGTTAACATAGACAATTGAAGAGGTCATTATCATTTAACTCTTAAGGGCTGCGGTCACTTCTGACTGAACCATTAGCACCTCTGTGGGAGGAGGGGGAGTCACAATCTGTGGGAGGAGGGGGAGTCACAATCTGTGGGAGGAGGGGGAGTCACAATCTGTGGGAGGAGGGGGAGTCACAATCTGTGCGGCGGAGGGGGAGTCACAATCTGTGGGAGGAGGGGGAGTCACAATCTGTGGGAGGAGGGGGAGTCACAATCTGTGGGAGGAGGGGGAGTCACAATCTGTGGGAGGAGGGGGAGTCACAATCTGTGGGAGGAGGGGGAGTCACAATCTGTGCGGCGGAGGGGGAGTCACAATCTGTGGGAGGAGGGGGAGTCACAATCTGTGGGAGGAGGGGGAGTCACAATCTGTGGGAGGAGGGAGAGTCACAATCTGTGGGAGGAGGGGGAGTCACAATCTGTGGGAGGAGGGGGAGTCACAATCTGTGGGAGGAGGGGGAATCACAATCTGTGGGTCTTGCTCGAAAAAGAGATATTTGATCTCAAGTGACTACCTGGTAAAATAAAGGTTAATAAAAAAAATTAAAACAGTTAATTTACTTTGTACCATGAGCTACGGAGAGGATTCAGCTCCACTGAGAAATACTGTGGGCTAGATCCACAAAGAATGGATTCACCGTGCAGATTGATTGATTCAATGAAAATGTTATTAACAGATTGCAGAATGGGTACAATACAGTACGGCTCAATACACACAATTGTTAAGGGGATGCAGACCAGAGAAAGACTTTCATCTTGTTTACATCAGGGTCCCCCATTTTCAATTCATAATGAATTGTAAGTAAGGGTGCAACTTGCTCCGTGCAATCCATTCTTTGTGGATCTAGCCCATAGTCTCTACTGCTGAGAGCCCCCACTGCCCACCTTACCCCCCCCCTCTCTCTCCCTCTCTCTATTTCTCTCCCTCTCCCTCTCTACCCCTCTCTCTACCCTCTCTCTCTTTCTCTACTCTCTCCCTCTCTCTCCCCTCTCTCTATTTCTCTCCCTCTTTTTTCTCTCCCCCTCTCTCCCTCTCTCTACCCTCTCTCTCTCTACCCTCTCTCTCTCTCTTTCTCTACCCTCTCTCTTTCCCTCTCTCTCCCCTCTCTCTCTATTTCTCTCCCTCTTTCTCTCTCCCTCTCTCTACCCTCTCTCTCTCTCTCTACTCTCTCTCTCTCTCTCTCTCTCTCTCTCTCTCTCTCTCTCTCTCTCTCTCTCCAAAAAACAAAAAAAACACAAGAATAATAACCGGAGGACAGTCTCCTCCTGCAGCCTCCTTGCATCATGGCAGCGAGGAGAGGATGGTTTTGATAAGCGGCGCGGAGCCTCAGAGAGCGAGGAAGCGTCTCAGGCTGTAACTCTGGGCGCTGTGGCCGACGGGGCGGCTGTCATCACCGAGACTGCTAGACAAATTATCAGCAGCGGCCGCTTCGCACGGCAGGACTCCTCCAGGTCTCTGCCAGAGTCTAGCCATGACATCCTAGATGAGCTGTCACAACTCCCTGCCCGCTTCAGCTGAACACAGGGCGCGCACACACACACACACACAGAGGCACGCACACACACACAGGCACAGAGGCACACACACAGGCACAGAGGCACACACACACACACAGGCACAGAGGCACACACACACACAGGCACAGAGGCACACACACACAGGCACAGAGGCACACACACACAGAGGCACACACACACAGGCACAGAGACACACACAGGCACACACAGGCACAGAGGCACACACACAGAGGCACACACACACACAGGCACAGAGGCACACACACACAGAGGCACACACACACACAGGCACAGAGGCACACACACACAGAGGCACACACACACACACAGGCACAGAGACACACACAGGCACACACACACAGGCACAGAGACACACACAGGCACACACACACAGGCACAGAGGCACACACACACAGAGGCACAGAGGCACACACACACAGAGGCACAGAGGCACGCACACGCATGTGCACAGACCATGACACACACATATACACACACAGAGGCACGCACACACAGAGGCACACACACACAGAGGCACAGAGGCACGCACACGCATGTGCACAGACCATGACACACACATATACACACACAGAGGCACGCACACACACATGCACACACATGTGCACAGACCATGACACACACACACACACACACACACACACACACACACACACACACACACACACACACACACACACATACATACTTACACATGCTCGGCCTGTGCACACAGCTTTAGTAAGGGGGCAGACAGACTCATACCACATGCTGTACACACCAGACAGCAGAGACAAACACACTCGTGGACACACACAGACACACACACACACACACACTTATACTCGTAATCACACACACACAGACACCATCTACACTCTGGGTAAACACTTGAAAGCCTGTTCATACAAGGACACGTTTAAAAGTGATTTCTGTTGCCGATAAGAGCAGATCCTTGAGTCTGGCCGCGTTTGTTGCACATTTAGCAAGTCTTCCTCAACAGAACCAGACCATCTCTCCAGGGAGCAGTAAAAACCCAAAATGGACTCGGGTGTTTGTTGCACGCCGTTGACAGCTGGGAATTTCGGGGATCCACAAAAAGACCACAATCAATCAACCCAAATATTAATAAGCGAACCCACGTTCACGTTCCCCTCGCGGTGCGCAGTCGGGGCATGAGGCGGAGACCCCAGAGGAGACCCCAGAGGAGACCCCAGCGTCTCGGGGCAGAGCCTGTGATCAGACGCACCGCGCTCGTTTTAATTTTCCTTGGTTTGTTTTTGCTTGACCCCTCTCTCTCTCTCTCTCTCTCTCTCTCTCTCTCCTTCTCTCTATCTCTATCTATCTCCCTCTCTATCTCTCCCCTTCTCTCTACCTCTCCCTCCCTCTCCCCCCTCTCTCTCTCCCTCTCTCTCTGTCTCTCCCCATCTCTCTCTCTCCCCCCTCTCTCTCTCTCCCTCCCTCTTTCCCTCTCACTCTCTCTGTCTCTCTCTCCCTCTCTCTCCCTCTCACTCTCCCTCTCTCCCCCCCTCTCTGTCCTTCTCTCTGTCTTCTGTCTCTCCCTCCCTCTCTCTCCCTCTCTGTCCCTCCCCCTATCTCTCTGCCTCTCTCTCTCCCTCCCTCTCTCTCCCTCTCTTTCCCTCTCACTCTCTCTCTCTCTCCCCTCTCTCCCCCCCTCTCTGTCCCTCTCTCCCCCCCTCTCTGTCCCTCTCTCCCTCCCTCTCTGTCCCTCCCCCCCTCTCTCTCTCTCCCCCCTCTCTATGTCCCCCCCCTCTCTCTCTCTCTCCCCCCTCTCTCTCTCTCTGTGTCCCCCTCTCTCTCTCTCTCCCCCCCTCTCTCTCTCCCCCCTCTCTCTGTCCCTCTCCCCATCTCTCTCTCTCTCTCTCCCCCCTCTCTCTCTCTGCCCCCCCCCTCCCTCTCTCTCTCCCCCCTCTCTCTGTCCCTCTCTCCCCCCCCTCCCGCTGTCCCCTCACCCCCTCCCTCTCTCTCTCCCCCCTCTCTCTGCCCCCCCCCCCTCTCTCTCCTGTGACAGCACCGTGCTTGTTTTTAATCCTCCTTGGTTTGTTTTTGCGTGACCTCTCTCTCGGGGAGCGCCTCGCCGAGCATCAGAACCCCGGGAGCAGGTGTGGCTTGTCACTCTGTAACGCATGTGTTACCTTGACCACTGCGCCGGGGCCGCAGATCCGTCCACTTGATGGACAACGGTGACCCGCTTAACCCCGCCTCTTGAAGTCTCGCCTCCGCTGTCACTCCCGGCTGTACGGCACGCAGGTTCTCCCCCATCCCTCTCTCTCCCGGAGTCAAGAGTCAGATCCATAGCGCTGCCTCGCTCGCAGGCTCCCGGATCACACTCCTCATCGTTGTTTTTCAGTCAAGGTGTATTAAGCGAATTAGGGCAATTAAAGGCAGAGAGACATTTGATAGTCGAACCTGCTCATGTCCCGGGAAGCGCTTGACGGACACGGGCCATTAGCCTGTCCTCGTTTTTTTTGGGAAGACGCCGTCTCCTCCGCTTGAAGTCTGTTCAGGGATGTTGTCTGACGTTGTTAGACCTGCTGGTCATTTTCTCTAGAAGAACAATTAATCAAGTGGCGAGATTATCCACCTAGGTTCTTATGTAACGGAGATTCATGAGTTTTAAGATACTTGATTTTGATTACATTAGATTAGATTAGACTAAAATGTATTCATTATACAGCACAAGTACAGTACAACAAAAAAGTTTGGCATCTAATCAGAGTGCAAATGTAACGGTAAAGTACAATGTACAGGTGGTTAAACTAAAATATATAAATTAGTACTACTGAGTGTAGTGATAATCACATGTATGTAGAGTTGTAGTATTAATATGTACAGTGATACAGGGAATATAAGACACTGTGATAGTAAGTAGCTAAGGGATATGTACAGATATAGTATCTACAGAAAAAAAGGGATTATATGCAGGTATGTACAGACAGATGTATATATATATATATATATATATATATATATATATATATATATATATATATATACGGTAAGAATAAATAAATATTTATATATACAATATTATTGTACATGTTATCATACAGAGTTATAAGGGTTATCTGCAGGTGTATAAGTAGGTATATAGAAGGATTATATGCAGGTATATTCAGATAGACTATAGTACGAGGTAGGTAGTTGTGATCATTATGATGATTACAATGTAGGGCAGTTGTAGACAGTGAAAGCAGTAGGTTAGTCTAAATTATAGAGTATAGGCAACAGAGTTCAAAGTTCGTACAGTATGAGTAACAGCCTAGGGTGTCTGAAAAGCGGTATTCTATGATGAGAGGCGTTTTTTCTTCTACAGAGAGGATTCATTTGTTGATAACCTTTTTAATTCACAATAAAAGTTCAGAGGTAACTTCACTCGATGCTTCAAATGGTACAAACGGCATCTTCTAAAGTGCCATTCCACCAGCCGCGGCAGCGATATTGGATACGCTATCCGGAACGCTCCGTTTGTCGCATATTCCCTCCGAAAATCTGGTGGACCGTGAAGAATCCTGCGGATTTCAAGATTATGTCCATCTGGTCTTCTACCTATTCTTCTGTTTTCTCTCCTCGGAGCCCAATGTGTTCCTCATCACCTGCTGTTCCCCCAGCTGCTGTTTAGCTAACTTCTCCATATTGGGTTGCTCTCTGGTCTGGAGGTGTTTGGTCTCACTCTCGTCTCGGCCTCTAATAGAAAGCAAGAGGTCAGGAGGACGGGAGAGAGGGAGCTGGACACACCGTCGCATCGCCACACGCCCCCCTCTCGCCAGTCGAGTCCACGCTTTCACCTGGTGGAATAAAAGAGGGCATCTTTTATTCCTTTATACCGTAGATGTTCAAGTGCTTTATTCCTTTATACTGTAGACGTCGAAGTGCTTTATTCTAGGGCTGCACAATTAATCGAAAATAAATCGCGATCTCGATTCATAGACCTATGCAATCTAATTTTCTAAATTATGACGATTTTTTTAAGTCTTTTTACATTAAAGGGGAACTATTTTACTATTTCTTTCACTATTTGTGCACTTTTACACAATTCCTGTGAAATCTATGGAACACCTCTGTAAGTTTTTTGAGGCTGGGCTCCAACCACTGTGTGGCCTGGTGCCAACTGCCACATTATTATGCAGCTGAGAAATCTCTGACATCTGACATTTTCAGATGACTCAGTTCAGTGAGGGTGAATATTGTGAGAGGAGAATTGGAAGAATGCGCCAATATGAGAATTAGAGACATAGATCCTATTAATATAAGTCCACATAGCTAGGAAACAATGCTAAACACTGAAAAAGGCCATTCATAAGATAGTTCACATATACAATTTTTTAATCTTTTTAAAAAAAAATTACTTTCTACTTAACTTTTTTAAATGATGACGAAAAATAAGAATCGTGTGAGAGAATCGTGATCTCAATTCTTGGAGCGAAAAATCGTGATTCACATTTTATTCCTTTATACTGTAGACGTTGAAGTGCTTTATTCCTTTATACTGGAGACGTTGAAGTGTTTTATTCCTTTATACTGGAGACGTTGAATCACTTTATTCCTTTATACTGGAGACGTTGAATCACTTTATTCCTTTATACTGGAGACGTTGAATCACTTTATTCCTTTATACTGTAGACGTTGAAGTACTTTATTCCTTTATACTGTAGACGTTGAATCGCTTTATTCCTTTATACTGTAGACGTTGAATCGCTTTATTCCTTTATACTGAGGACGTTGAATCACTTTATTCCTTTATACTGTAGACGTTGAATCACTTTATTCCTTTATACTGTAGACGTTGAATCACTTTATTCCTTTATACTGGAGACGTTGAAGTGCTTTATTCCTTTATACTGTAGACGTTGAATCGCTTTATTCCTTTACACTGTAGACATTGAATCGCTTTATTCCTTTATACTGGAGACGTTGAATCGCTTTATTCCTTTATACTGGAGACGTTGAAGTACTTTATTCCTTTATACTGTAGACGTTGAATCGCTTTATTCCTTTATACTGTAGACGTTGAATCACTTTATTCCTTTATACTGTAGACATTGAAGTGCTTTATTCCTTTATACTGTAGACGTTGAATCACTTTATTCCTTTACACTGTAGACATTGAATCGCTTTATTCCTTTATACTGTAGACGTTGAATCGCTTTATTCCTTTACACTGTAGACATTGAATCGCTTTATTCCTTTATACTGTAGACGTTGAATCGCTTTATTCCTTTATACTGGAGACGTTGAATCGCTTTATTCCTTTATACTGGAGACGTTGAATCGCTTTATTCCTTTATACTGTAGACGTTGAATCGCTTTATTCCTTTTTACTGTAGACGTTGAATCGCTTTATTCCTTTATACTGTAGAGGTTGAATCGCTTTATTCCTTTATACTGTAGACGTTGAATCGCTTTATTCCTTTATACCGTAGACGTTGAAGTGCTTTATTCCTTTATACTGTAGACGTTGAGGTGCAAAATGTAGGTCTAATATCTTTCTGTTGAAGGTAAGAAGCAGTTTTCTTGTACGGTCTTGTACTGATGGTGATGTAATTTATAGACATGCTGCGGCCCTTAAATCCTTGCACTTGGTCTGTCACTCTGCCCTCAGATGCATCACTAGTGCTAGACATGACACTCACCACTGTGACCTTTGTGAGAAGGTTGGTTGGTCCTCTCTGACGGAGACTGGTATGTGTTCATTTTTAAGGCCCTTATTGGTAAGCTACCTCCTTATACTACAGTACATCATTATGGGAATGGCATTTTGGTACCTATGGAAGCCGTTCTAATGTGACTGGCTGGTCCTTAAGGTCCCCTGAGTTTGCTCTGAACAGAGTAAACCTGCATTTTGTTTGCCTCGTCTTGTTGTCGAATCTTTCAATATTATCAATAGTTTTGATTGCGTCCTGATTTAGGAGCCATGAAGCTCACGGTTCTTCCTTCTCTTGCTGTATTCAAGAGTATGATCTCTGACCACTGTGTGTTGACTTGTTAGCTGATTTTTTTTAATAGTTTATAAACTATATGTTGTTTGGTAAGCTCGGCGTCGCCGTGAATGAGGGTAACCTCAGTGTCTTGCGAGTTGAAATAAAGGTTTGAAATGAAAGGAAAGTGGTTGTCAACGGAAAATTCACAAGGAAGTCAGAATGATAAACCTGCTCCTCTGGTATGTTTTTAGTTTTTTTTTTTTTACTTACGCAAAAAAATATATTGAAAATGTGATTGTCACAGCAAAGAGTCCAGTCAAGGTTGCCTGTAAGTAATAACTCTGCTGTGATTTACCGGCGCCGGGAGTTCTGTTCCATCGCCGTCCTTTGAACTCGCTCTCCCGTCTCTCCCGTCTGATTTAGGATGGCCCACGTTCTGCAGTTTGACGAGCAAAGCAGCAGAAAAGTGAAGGACGCCGCCGTGCCGGACGAGGACACGTTCGAGATCCACGACCCGCGCAACCCCGTCAACAAGCGGAGGAGAGAGGAGAGCAAGAAGATCATGCAGGAGAAGAAGGCCAAGAGGTGAGGTCACGGGGGGGGGGGCGGGGGAGGTCAAAGGTGAGGTCACGGCCGGCCGGCCATGTGTCCGCGGGAGAGAGCCAGGCCGTCTCTCTCTCTCTCTCTCTCCCCCGCCGACTTCAAAACCAGACATCTCCCCGTCCGACCTCGTGGACCGCGGCGGCTCTGGAATGCGGGGGGTGACCAGCCTCGCCGGCCGGCCTCTGGAGAGGAGAGCGTCTGGACCCGAGGGAGCCGACCTGCGGAGCGTCGCCCCCGGAACGTCCGCGGGAAGAGGCTCCTTCTGACGCGGCGCTCAGCTGTTTCTCATTCTCTTATTAGCTAATATTAGCGCGGTTATTAACTAATATAACACGGTTATATGGTTGTGATTATTGTTTGTGTTTTTTGCATAATGAAATGTATAATTACTTGTTTTTGGTCTTCTTTTTCTGTGAATAAAAGCAGATAGTCGCTCAAATCGTTTCTTTTTTCTCCCCCCTCCATTCGTAGATTCGGTAGCCTGTGTCTTGCTTGTACGGTATACTATACAAAGTCAATTAGGTTGGCTGCGCACTTAGAATCGCCCGGTTAAAGGGCAAAGTAAATTAGCGTCGTCCGTGGTGCACGAAAGACTATATTATGTAAGACCCGCTTTACCCAACGAGTAGCACCACTAACAACTGTAGTGATTAGTCATAAGATAAAATAAGAGATTCCTCTTATATTGATCCCCTTGGGTGAATTTGGGGCATCATAGCAGGAGGGGGGAGGGGAGGTACAGGTATGGGCAGGGTAATACTAGAAAGACATAAATATAGGCAATATAATTAACTCTGAATATAAAAATACGATACAAAATAAACCGTGTAAACAAAGGTGCAGATAAGGGTCTGTATGTCCTATCGGTTATATTATACGTTGCAATAAAACAATTTAATCTGAATGTATACTACGAGTAAGAGTAAAAGTAAACAGTATACACAAGGTGCAGTATACACTAGGTACCATAACTGGCACGATATACGTCATACGTTGTAGTCTGTGCAGGTTTTGGTGGTTAAGAGTCAGACACACTTAGTGGTCAGACGTTCCTAATAGTTCTCGAGTTCTGCATAAACTGCATTTATCTCTGCTTGTTGTAGAAGGAAAAAGACATCAAGTGTTTTAAATCTGCTACGGGGATCTGGAGTGGAGAGCAGCATCAGAGTGGAAGAGATTAGACTAGATTAGATTAGATTAGATTCGAATGTATTGTCATCATGCGGCACAAATACAGTACAACAAAAATACGTCCAACCAGAGTGCAAGTGCAATAGTAATATACAATGTACAGGTGAGTAAACTGGGTATACAATATATAAACTAGTACTACTGAGTAATAGTAATAATAATTAATAATACATCTATTTTATATAGCGCTTTTCCAGATGCTCAAAGACGCTTTACATGGGTAGAAGAAACAAAACTATGGCAAAACAAAAACAGAACAAAAATAATACATGACAAAATAAAATAAAACCGACAGAATTAGAGGTCAAAAGCAAGATTGAAAAGGTGGGTTTTGAGGGCTGATTTAAAAGATGCCAGGGTGTTTGCATCACGGATATGGCTGGGGAGGGCATTCCAGAGGGAGGGGGCAGCAGCAGCAAAGGCCCTGCCGCCCCAGGTCCGGAGATTGGTCGTGGGAGGTGTTAGGAGGTTGGCATCAGCAGACCTAAGGCGACGGGTGGGCGTGTGACGGTGACGGTAGTGCTAATCAGATGTATGTACAGTACAGAGTTGTAGTATTAACATGTACAGTGATACAGGTATGAAGATGCTGTGGTAGTAAGTCATACTGGCCAGCAGTGCAACAAGAGTGTCAGAAGTTCAGCCCTCCTGATCAAACCGAGCCCAGCCACCTCACACTATAACTGCACATGAAGAAGAAAAAAAATACCTTCTCCAAAGACGAGTTGAGCAGAATGGTCTTAACCCTTTCACTGCCACTACCAAATGGTTAACCCTTTCACTGCGACAATACAGAAGTTTAACCCTTTCACTGCCACGCGACAAAGGGTTAACCCTTTCACAACCACACTACACAGAAGGTTAACCCTTTCACTGCCACACTACAGAAGGTTAACCCTTTCACTACCACACTACAGACGGTTAACCTTTCACTACCACACTACAGACGGTTAACCATCTGTAGTGTGTTAGTGAAAGGGTTAACCTTCTGTGGTGGTAGTGAAAGGGTTAACATTCTGTAGTGTGGCAGTGAAAGGGTTAAAGGGACATTAACACATTGGGTGCCAACGACGAGAAATCTCATTGTTGGCCGCCATGCGTTGTGTGCCAATAACGAGAAATCTTGTTATTTAATCGTTATTTCTTTTATTAGCGATATCCATACATTTTTCATCCATCCAGCCTCACGTTATCAGGGCACTGGAAGAAGCCTCGATTATGTGTTTCGGAGTATAACGTTGGATCAATAAACGCAATCGATATTTGGAATGGCGATCAGGAATTGGATTAATCTTTTTGCAGAACATCTGATCAGAAGTAAGGACTTTATTTTACCAGTATTGGGGTAATCAGATGTTTTTTTCACAGCGATCACAACGTGTCTCCTGTGTGTGTACAGTGTGTGCGTAACGTTAGCGCCAGGCACGGCATAGATAATCGATTTTTCAGCCCGCTTCTCTAGCGTGCATAAGTACACATATACTATCGATAATCTAGCGTTTATTTGAAAACGATTCATAAATCAGCCGGAAAATGACAACGTGTTCTGTGTATTCCAGTAAAGGGCTATTCCTGCGGAATCTTTTTTCTTTTTCTTTCTATAAATCTCCAAAACTATACTCATATTCAAAACGGTATAAAATGGAAATGTACTGATGAAAAAACAATCCGTTTCGTACATGTTGACTGCAAGCAAGTCATTGATAAGCGACGGGTGTATTAGACCCATAGTCTTAATTTAAGATATAGTTTAAGCGTTCGCAAATGTGCTCGTCCTCCAATTGATAGAATAGAGTGGTGGCACACACGCGATAGATTGTCATTCATCGTTAGCACTCAATGTGTTAAGCGGGTGATTCAGTCTGAACAGCGTCCTGTCCGGCCGCGTGGCCGCTCCAAGCCCGTGTCAGTTAAACGGGTCCGGATAGGAGCCAGGCTCACCCCGTCGCTCCGCCACAGCCGCACTCGCCAGGCTGACGCAGGGTCCGCATAGCTGCGGTGAGCCAGAGAGAGAGAGAGAGAGAAAACACACAGCGATGACCTAAACCCTTCCGTTTTTATATCCCTCTCTGTAATATCTGTCACACTGTCCTGCTCGGGTCACGGGTGGGGAGAGAGAAGCCCGGGCCCAGTAAAAAGAGAAAAGAAAGACGTATTTTAAGACGGGAGCTTCTACCCTCGCGCGGTGGTTCTGGGGGTAAATGATCTACCACCACCACCGCCGCAGCCGGCGCGCGTGTGTGTGACCAGGAGCTGCCTTTGGCCCGGCACGCCATTTTTTTTTTACTGCTCTTCTGGGATCGCGCTTAACTTTTCATATGGAACAGGAAGGAGAGTTAATGTTACACCATGAGGCCGGAGCGGCCCGGGCTCCCGCAAATCTAAAACAGGTGATACAGTAATCTAACTACCGACACGCGCGCCTCGGGACGCGCCGGGGGCCGGCCGGGATGTGCCCCCGGTGGCGGTCGGAGGGATCACTTTTTTAGACTATACGACGGGATGAGATTTTCCTTTATTGATCCCCCTTGGGTGGAAATTCATGCAGCATAGAGGGGAGGGGAGGTACAGATATGGGCAGGGTAATAGTAGAAATACATATAGGCAATATGATTATAATAAAAATAAACAGTGCAAACAATATAATTAAATCAAATAAAAAAGAATTGTAAAGCCTGCAAACACACGTTAATGTCCCCATGGGCTGGACAAGTCTTCTTTAAAGGTCAAGAAGAAACATCACAATAAAAACCAATCATGAAATTAACTCAGAATATGAGCAAGTGAACAAAGATGCAGATGAGGGTCTGTATGCCCTGTAGTTGTATTATACGTTACAATAAATATGGGCAATAAATGATTAGAATATATATGAACATATACTATTGAGTAAAGTAAACGGTATACACGAGGTACCTTAACTGGCACGATATACGTCATACGTTGTAGTCTGTGCAGGTTTTTGTGGTTAAGAGTCAGACACACTTAGTGGTAAGACATTCCTCGTAGTTCTCGAGTTCCGCAGTCGTCAGTTCCCTCCAGCTGCTGCTGCGGCCAGCGGTCCCTGATGAAAATGACCTGTTCTCCACGAGACAGCTTAACCCTTTCACTGCGACAGTACAGAAGAAGGTTAACCCATTCACCGCCCCCACACGACAAAGGGGTTAACCCTTTCACTACCACACTACAGACGGTTAACTCTTTCACTACCACACTGAATGAAATGAATGAATGACGACTTTACTAACAGATTGCAGAATGGGTACAATACAGTACGCCTCGATACACACAATTGTTAAGGGGATGCAGACCAGAGAAAGACTTTCGTCTTGTTTACATCAGGGTCCCCCATTTTCAATTCATAGTGGTTAACAGTCTGTAGTGTGGTAGTGAAAAGGTTAACCTTCTGTAGTGTGGTAGTGAAAAGGTTAACCTTCTGTAGTGCGGTAGTGAAAAGGTTAACCTTCTGTAGTGTGGTAGTGAAAAGGTTAACCTTCTGTAGTGTGGTAGTGAAAAGGTTAACCTTCTGTAGTGTGGTAGTGAAAAGGTTAACCTTCTGTAGTGTGGTAGTGAAAAGGTTAACCTTCTGTAGTGTGGTAGTGAAAAGGTTAACCTTCTGTAGTGTGGTAGTGAAAAAAGGGGTTAAGAGATGGTTATCCTGACGACCCAAGGAGGCTTCTTCTGCGAGGAGGACATCCCTCCCCGGGCCACCCTGGTTGAGCAATGGGTGCTTGACGGGAGGAGGAGGGAGAGAGAGAGAGAGAGAGAGAGAGAGGGACAAGACAATGTCACCGGTCTCCAGCAACACCAGGAGAATACTTAACATTCCCCAGCCTCATCCCCGCTGGGAGGCAGGAAATACCACTCTGCGGCGGGGGGGACACGTGACCGTCGGGGACTGGGATGGAAGGGTAATAGCATTATGATGCGATTCTACCACCACCACCACCACTATCCCCCCCCCCCCCCCCCTCTCTCTCCCTCTCTCTGCCCTTCTGAATGAGGGCTAAATATAGAGCCCCAGCTAATCCTCCTCCCCATCTCTTGGAAACACACCACAGTCAAAGTCGTCTACTTGTGTGTGTCGGGGCAAGAAGGCAGTGTTTCCAGACTCCAGTGGAATCTAGGATGGGCTTCTCCTCCTCTCTGTGTTTGTTCCTGTGCTGTGTGTGTGTCGGCTGATGACAGTCTTAGTGGTTAGCGTGCACGCACACACACATTTACATACACACACACACACATTTACACACACACACACTTTACACACGCACACACACATTTACACACACATTTACACACACATACACACACATATATATTCACACATTTACACACACACACACACATTTACACACACGCATACTACACACACATTCCCATTTAACCCCTCACACTCTTATTTAACCAGGCAGGTCAATCAAGAACAAATTCGTGTCTACAATGACGGCCTGGCGAGAGGACAAAAGGGCCTCATGAAGGGTAACCGGGAAAGGGGACAAAGAAATAAAATAGAAAAGAGACAGACGATACATACTGTACATCACAGAGGTGAGGGGAATAATTAAAACACACATCAAACAAACAAACCAAATACAATGACAAGGTATGTAAGAAGCAGAACAGACAGATTACAGTTAAAAGGCTGGGTGACGGTTGCAGGTGTGTGTGTGTGTGTGTGTGTGTGTAAACAACTCCTTAAAAGTAGTGAGGGGGGGGATCATACAACTCCATACAGTTAATAGTCTAACCCAATGGTATTTGCATTGATCCTATGGCTACATACAGTAGAACAATCTGACATGGAGTGACTAATATGTAGTATTAGTGGGGGAGGGGGGGGGTTGATTATGTATTGGTGGCGGGGGGGGGGCTGATTATGACGTCACAAGCCGGCATCGTCTTCATACTGTAGGTCTCATGTCATCATGGTGTTTGTTGATATTATGCCTTATAATAAGTAAGATCTCTCTTCAAATGCAGAAGAAAAACAAAAGGAGGATACCTTCTCAAAATCTCTGGAACCTTTTAGCGAAGGACGAAGAAGAATATTTTTCTCGTGCCAGATCTCGTCCCGTGACTTGACCCAGAGGCGTCTATTCGAATCCTAACGCATGTATGCTTCCGCGTTCGCGTTTTTTGCGAATCTGATTGGCCACTGCCATTTCTGGTGCGATCTGATTGGCCACTGACGTTTCGGGTCATGTGACATGTGCGCCCCAATCGCGTGACGCGCCCATTTCCGCCTCGACCAGCAGCAAACTACCTAACGCCTATAGTTTATCACCGGTTAAGCTTAGGCGACTCTTTTTCGAAGTTGGTTAAGGTTAGAGTTTGGAATCAGGGCTGGCGTTCTATATCGCCCTGCTCTAAGACAAACTCTAACCTTAACCAACTTCGAAAGAGCGCCTATAAGCTTAACCGGTGAAAGAACTTGCCGTCACACGATTGGCGCGACCAGAAACGTCAGTGGCCAATCAGAGCGCAGAACGCGGAAGCATCATACATGCGTTAGGACGAATAGACGCGACCCAGAGCCGGCCGGCCGGGCCGTCCCGCGTGATGTACACGCCCTCTCGGAGCTCACGTGGCGGGGACGTGTGTGAGGTGCCGCAGGCTGCTGTCGGAGGACACGCTGTGGAGGCCACGTGTCTGACCCCATGGCTCCTTCTCCTGGGTGAGGGGAGGGCGTGTGTGTGTGTGTGTGTGTGGGGGGGGGGCGGTAGAGCTCTGTATGTTAGCTCCACTCTCATATGAGTGATATGAACCAGTTTGCGGGGGGGGGTTCAAAGGGAGGACGCTCAGGAGGATGAATCACACGGTGGGTCTTCCTGGTTAATGGTCTCCTCTTCGTGGAACCCCAAGGACAGGGAGCACGTCTCGGAGCTCTTCTCTCTCCTGAAGGTGTGTCCCCCGGCCCCCTGCAGGCTGTCCTTCTGTGTCTCTGTCTTCCAGCAGCCGGCTGATGAACACGGAGCACCTCGGAGACAAGCCAAGAAGGAGCTTCTATCCCCAGGCCATCAGGATGCTCAATGACAATAACACTATGTAACAAACCATCAAATACACTCACACCACACACGCACACACTCACTTTAAATAAACAACTCACTGTAGCACCCACTTTACCCACTTTAACACACTTTATATTTATTGGTAAAGAGATTTGCACTACAACTCGTACCTCATTGCACCTTACCCTAAGTTGTACCTCATCCCATTTCTGCGTTGTAGCCTACTGTATATTGTATTGTAACTCAAGTTACTTTTTCTCTACTCTGCATTGTATATTGTATATATGTATATTGAACACTTTTGTTTTGTTTACACTTGTTTACGTACGTGACTTTCTATTTTATACTTATCTATTTTTATCTAGCGCACTCTCAGGAGCAAAACAGAAAGAAGCATTTCATATGAAAGTATTCTGTATTTCTGTATGACAACTAATAAAGAAACTTGAAAGTCGGGTTCCTTCTCCCGGGTTAACAAACATAACCTGTTCATACTTCACTGACTCATACTCTTTGCACATAATTGCCCATTGCACAGCCCTGGCCGAGCCTATTCCTATTTAATCTTTATTGTCAATTCTCATATTCTATTGTGCTATATTTAATTTAGTTTATATCCCATTTAATATTATTCAACCTCTTTATTTACAGTTGTACAGCCCCTGAGGCCTATATTTTATTTTATTTCATAATTATATTATATTCTATTGTGCTCAACGTAGTTCATATTTCACTTTATCTTACTCCACACATCTTTATTGTATTATCTGTCCGTTAACGTCTGTCCGCTAATGTCGCACCGAAAACACGACCAAAGCAAATTCCTTGTGAAATGTGAAAACGACTTGGCGAATAAAGACCTTTTCTGATTCTGATTCTGATTCTGTAGACATGTCCTCGAGTCACAGATCATATTTCACTGCTACTTTATGAGCTGTATGCTTTGTCAGCCAGGTTTCTCCTCCTCCCCCTCATTTCCCTTCTCCCCTCTGTACAATATATATCCCCCAGAATGTGCTTCTTCAATTACAGCGGAGGAGCCGAGTGAGTGAGTGAGTGAGTGAGTGAGCGAGCGAGCGAGCGAGTGAGTGAGCGAGTGAGTGAGTGAGTGAGCGAGTGAGTGAGTGAGCGAGCGGTGTGCCACCTTTTTAAAACTCCCCCGGATGATGAAGCACTGGAGAGCAGGTCTCCGCTCGGCCGCGGCGCTCCGTTTGGTTGTTTCTTGTGTCGGTGGACCGGGGCCAACATGGCCACCACCGCTACGGGCCAACATGGAGACACCTAATTAAAGATGTGTCGCTGGAGGGGCCTCCTCCGTCAGCAGACGGGGATACCAGCCAGGACGGGGGGGGGGGGGTGTGAGACACAGGACAGACAGCATAATAACATTAACACCATCCTTCCAACCGTTACTTGGACCACGACTGGACTCCCGTCAGTTCGCCTGTGAGGATGAGAGGGGAGTGAGGATGAGAGAGTCGGAGTGAGGATGAGAGAGAGGGGGAGTGAGGATGAGTGGGGGAGTGAGGAGGCTGTGAGGATGAGAGAGGCGGAGTGAGGATGAGAGAGTCGGAGTGAGGATGAGAGAGTCGGAGTGAGGATGAGAGAGAGGGGGAGTGAGGAGGCTGTGAGGATGAGAGAGAGGGGGAGTGAGGAGGCTGTGAGGATGAGAGAGAGGGGGAGTGAGGAGGCTGTGAGGATGAGAGAGAGGGGGAGTGAGGAGGCTGTGAGGATGAGAGGGGGAGGCTGTGAGGATGAGGGGGGAGTGAGGAGGCTGAGGATGAGAGTGAGGAGGCTGTGAGGATGAGAGAGGGGGAGTGAGGATGAGGGGGGAGTGAGGAGGCTGAGGATGAGAGAGTGAGGAGGCTGTGAGGATGAGAGAGGGGGAGTGAGGATGAGAGGGGGAGGCTGTGAGGATGAGGGGGGAGTGAGGAGGCTGAGGATGAGAGAGTGAGGAGGCTGTGAGGATGAGAGAGGGGGAGTGAGGATGAGAGAGAGGGGGAGTGAGGATGAGAGAGGGGGAGTGAGGATGAGAGAGGGGGAGTGAGGATGAGAGAGAGGGGGAGTGAGGATGAGAGAGGGGGAGTGAGGATGAGAGAGAGGGGGAGTGAGGATGAGGGGGAGTGAGGAGGCTGTGAGGATGAGAGAGAGGGGGAGTGAGGATGAGGGGGAGTGAGGAGGCTGTGAGGATGAGAGAGAGGGGGAGTGAGGATGAGGGGGAGTGAGGAGGCTGTGAGGATGAGAGAGAGGGGGAGTGAGGAGGCTGTGAGGATGAGAGGGGGAGGCTGTGAGGATGAGGGGGGAGTGAGGAGGCTGAGGATGAGAGAGAGGGGGAGTGAGGATGAGAGAGGGGGAGTGAGGATGAGAGAGGGGGAGTGAGGATGAGAGAGAGGGGGAGTGAGGATGAGAGAGGGGGAGTGAGGATGAGAGAGAGGGGGAGTGAGGATGAGAGAGAGGGGGAGTGAGGATGAGGGGGAGTGAGGAGGCTGTGAGGATGAGAGAGAGGGGGAGTGAGGAGGCTGTGAGGATGAGAGGGGGAGGCTGTGAGGATGAGGGGGGAGTGAGGAGGCTGAGGATGAGAGAGTGAGGAGGCTGTGAGGATGAGAGAGGGGGAGTGAGGATGAGAGAGAGGGGGAGTGAGGATGAGAGAGGGGGAGTGAGGATGAGAGAGAGGGGGAGTGAGGATGAGAGAGAGGGGGAGTGAGGATGAGGGGGAGTGAGGAGGCTGAGGATGAGAGTGTGAGGAGGCTGTGAGGATGAGAGAGGGGGAGTGAGGATGAGAGAGAGGGGGAGTGAGGATGAGGGGGGAGTGAGGAGGCTGTGAGGGTGTGATGAACTGTCCATCGTTGTCTCTCTCCCCACAAGATGCGTGCGAGTTTGGTTTTCTGGAAGCAGAGTGTTGCCTGTGTTGTGACTGTGTTGAAAGAACGCATATAAACCACAAAGTAGCACATTTGTTTCAAATGATCAAATAGTTTGTGTCCATATAACCTTGAATAAAAACATCCCTTTAACCCTTCAGCCATGTCTGAGTCATTTAACAACTAATCAGAAAAGTAAAAAGTACAGCCTTTTAACTGTAATTTGTCTGTCATGTATTACACACCTTGTCATTTTATTTGGTTGTTTGTTGTTGATGTGTGTGTTTTTTTTTATAGTTTGAACCACAAAACAGCTCAACATAAATGTACAGTACTATACAGACAAAACAAAACACACGAACATAGTACAATACAGACAAAACAAGTGCAGATCAAACTTCATATAGTCTATTCTCCAGATATGTCCTTATAAAGGTCCAGGACGGTCCTCTCCATGGTCATGTTCAGCGAGCGTTGAAGCTGCTCGTTCCATTGGCAATAGGTCCATGAAATCTCTCATCCAGGTGTCCATGCAAAAACAATTTGGTTTTTGTATCCTCCAATTCAACATAATTTATACGCTTAACTGACAAATACGCTAGTACAATGATGCGTTGCACGAGTGCTGATTGTATGCCAACTACCCCAATGCCCAAGAGGCAGACTTTTGGACATAAGGGGATAGTCTTAAAATAACCTTGTGCCAAAAAGCCGTGGGGCAATGCCACAACATGTGGATGAGTGTTCCTACCTCCCCACAAGATGCGTGCGAGTTTGGTTTTCTGGAAGCAGAGTTTTGCCTCCAAGGTGACTGTGTTGAAAGAAAGCATATAAAGCACAAAGTAGCACATTTGTTTCAAATGATATCAAATAGTTTGTGTCCATAACCTTGAATAAAAACATCTTTTTAACCCTTCAGTCGAGTGAGTTATCTAACAACTAATCAGAAAAGTTAAAAGTACATCCTTTTAACTGTAATTTGTCTGTTCTGCTTCATGTATTACATACCTTGTCATTTTATTTGGTTGTTTGTCGTTGTGTTTTAATTATTTCCCTTACCTCTGTGATGTACAATAATATGTATCATCTGTCTTTTTTCTATTTCATTTTATTTGTCCCCTTTCCCTGTTACCCTTCTAGGGGCCATTTTGTCCTCTCGCCAGGCCGTCATTGTAAATAAGAATTTGTTCTTAATTGACCTGCCTGGTTAAATAAACGTTAAATTAAAAAATACAGTACAATTTGTAATTTTGTAATTATACTGTATTCAGTTACTTTCAATCATTGACATATAATAGACTCACAGGAGACCTATTAAGTGCTGTCCATCTCTGGACCATTGCATCTACAGGCAATTGTTCGAAAAGTGAAAATCATAGCTATGATAGACACACTAACACAAACATAATTCACAATAAAAGAAATAACATTTAAAAAACGTTCAAAGTGCAGTTAGTTCATGTGAAAGTGAATATAAATGTCATCCTCTAATATGCCCATCAGAGTAATAGCAACCGAGGTTGGTGTTAGTTTTCATGTCAGCCCTCTGGTTGAGCCAAACCACCATCCACACACATCTCATTTCTTGGTGGACTCGCATCAGAATTCAATATTATACTTACCTACAATACCAATCATTTTCAAGTCATCTCTTGAAATATGGAATAAATTCATCCAGACCTTAAATGGAAATATTTTCACAGAGTCCATTGAGGGAGGTTAGATAACAACCGTCCTGCATGTAATTCAATGCAAAACGTTCATTCAGTCCGAGGTAAAATATCTCTGAGGTTTGCTTTTTTGAGTTTAACCTTGGTCTTGGTTGTAGTCTTGGGCTTAATTTATTGTTTTGACTAGTTCCATTCTATGCTCTAAAATTCTGGGAAATACTATTCATTCCTGATCAGTCTCGTCCAATTGCTCCGGTACGGGGGGGGGGGGGGGGTTTCATGTGCAGGCCGCTCGCGGACCCAACATTTGGCAAGGCCAAGGGGAATGAATATGTTTTTGTTAATGGTCCAATACCCCCCCCCCCCCCGCAATTCCCCCCCAAAAAAACTGGAATAGATAGATTCTTTATTGTCCTTCGAGGAAATCTGTTGCCACAGTCTGTACAGAGTCTCACATAAATACATAAATACAGTATACAACATATCTACATGAAAGACATCCATACAGGATACATTTATACACACACAAACACACACACATATATATATATACAGTATACAGGATACCTCCACATTATACACACATACATACATATATCCATACAGGATACATCCTCATTTATACATACATATATACATACAGTATATCCATACAGGATACATCTTCTTTTATACAAGCATACATATATATTATATTAAGGCTGTCAAAGTTAATGCGTCATTAACGCTTTAACGCACGATTAGCGTTTTACATATTTCATTTTTTTACTAGACTTCACTCAGGTGTATTATTGATACTCTCATTGATACTATGTTTGTTTTTGACTCAAAGTCTGTGTGTGGGAGAGAGAGAGGGGGTGAGAGAGATGAGGAAGGGGAAAGAGCTGGGAGAGAGGGGGTGGGGGTGTGAGTCCTCAGCCCTTGTGTGGGTGAATGTAACAAGTTCCTAACGTTTTCTTACCCCTATCATTTCATGCACACTTTATTCATTGTTTTAAATTATTATTTTCTTTTATTTTGTGCATCACTCTGTTTAGAATTTGATGCAAATTTGCAATGCATGAGGGTCATCCTTTTGTGTTAAATGGCTGCATAAAGCAAGCATTTGTTGACTCTCATGTTGATAAAATTATTAAAACTTGTTTGTTTGTTATGTTGCATATTAGAAATAAACTTAGATCAAATCAAAATCAAATGTGCTACGGTGCCTGTGGAAATGCACTATTTGTGCCTGGGGTCATGTGCTACGGTGCCTGAGGAAATGCACTATGGTGCGTGCACTGCATGTTATGGCTTTGCTGTTGAGGTCTGAGGAGTGGGGAGGCCAATCATTTTAGATGTATGGTTGAGTTAGTTTATCTGGTGCAGGGTTGAGTTAGATCATCTGGTGAAGGGTTGAGTTAGATAATCAGGTGTAGGGTTGAGTTAGATAATCTGGTGTAGGGTTGAGTTAGATCATCTGGTGTAGGGTTGAGTTAGATAATCTGGTGTAGGTTTGAGTTAGATAATCAGGTGTAGGGTTGAGTTAGATCATCTGGTGTAGGGTTGAGTTAGATAATCTGGTGAAGCGTTGAGTTAGATAATCTGGTGTAGGGTTGAGTTAGATAATCTGGTGTAGGGTTGAGTTAGATCATCAGGTGAAGGGTTGAGTTAGATAATCAGGTGTAGGGTTGAGTTCGATCATCTGGTGTAGGGTTGAGTTAGATCATCTGGTGTAGGGTTGAGTTAGATAATCTGGTGTAGGGTTGAGTTAGATCATCTGGTGTAGGGTTGAGTTAGATCATCAGGTGAAGGGTTGAGTTAGATAATCAGGTGTAGGGTTGAGTTAGATCATCTGGTGTAGCGTTAAATTAGATAATCTGGTGTAGGGTTGAGTTAGATAATCTGGTGTAGGGTTGAGTTAGATCATCTGGTGTAGCGTTGAGTTAGATCATCTGGTGTAGGGTTGAGTTAGATAATCTGGTGTAGGGTTGAGTTAGATCATCTGGTGTAGAGTTGAGTTAGATCATCAGGTGTAGGGTTGAGTTAGATCATCTGGTGTAGGGTTGAGTTAGATCATCTGGTGTAGGGTTGAGTTAGATCATCTGGTGTAGGGTTGAGTTAGATCATCAGGTGAAGGGTTGAGTTAGATCATCTGGTGAAGGGTTGAGTTAGATCATCTGGTGTAGGGTTGAGTTAGATAATCTGGTGAAGGGTTGAGTTAGATCATCTGGTGTATAGGGTTGAGTTAGATCATCTGGTGTAGGGTTGAGTTAGATGATAATCTGGTGTAGGGTTGAGTTAGATCATCTGGTGTAGGGTTGAGTTATATCATCTGGTGTAGGGTTGAGTTAGATGATAATCTGGTGTAGGATTGAGTTAGATCATCTGGTGAAGGGTTGAGTTAGATCATCTGGTGTAGGGTTGAGTTAGATCATCTGGTGAAGGGTTGAGTTAGATCATCTGGTGTAGGGTTGAGTTAGATCATCTGGCGAAGGGTTGAGTTAGATCATCTGGTGAAGGGTTGAGTTAGATCATCTGGTGAAGGGTTGAGTTAGATCATCTGGTGAAGGGTTAGATGATAATCTGGTGTAGGATTGAGTTAGATCATCTGGTGAAGGGTTAGATGATAATCTGGTGTAGGATTGAGTTAGATAATCTGGTGTATAGGGTTGAGATCATAATCCAATGGATTTAGTTCAGTTTATTTACCTTTTTCATCATTATTACAGGTTCATAAAGACAGTTGTCATTAAAAACACTGAATTATTTTGCTGTTACAATGAAACGTTAATATTAAGTAGACCAAAATGTTTAAATTTGTTTTAACTAAAATGATCTAAGCTAAAATATCTCATATCTCATGTCACAAAGCTAAGATCTGCTGTCATTTAGGAGTGATCCCCTGTATCTCTCAGTTCAACGTCTTGGTATGGCCAGTTTCTTTGGGCTCCTTGTCTGATGACCTGTGAGCTCCTCTCTGAGGTCAGTGAAGTTGGATTTGAGCAGTTTTCTGGCAAAGCCAAGACAGAGTTGAGTGTGTCTCTCTTGCTAGAGACAGAGAGCCTCCAGGTACCTGAGTACCTCTGGCCAAGTCTGATTGCACATGCCTTCCAGTCATTTCCAGCCTGGTCTGCAACACGGTCTCATCAGAAAACGTAAATAAAGTACCGGTACTAATCGACCGCAGGAAAAAAAGTACATAATGTATGTTATGTTATAGCCATAAGTCATATTATATATTTACTTTTCGTATTGGTGAAAGTCCAAGACACCCACCCACCCTGATACAAACACAGCAATACTATGATGATGATTCCTTTTAATGTTGAAAGGTTATGGTTTAGATTTTAGGGTTAAGATCAGGGTTAGTTTAAGGTAACAGCGTGGTTAAAGTTAGGATTAAGGTTATGGTTAGTTTAAGGTAACAGTATGGTTAAGGTTAGGGTTTGGTCGAGGCTATCAGAAAAGTGTGTCTTGGTAGTCTTGAGGTAAAGGCACTTGCCTCCCAAGCGAGCATCCCGTGTTTGTTCTCAGCAGGGGAACTTGAAACATTTCTGAAAAACGTTAAAAGTAAAAGAAAATGTGAATATGTAATATATGTACAGTACGTATTTGTAAATATGTCAATATATTACTTATTTGTAATATACGCATTCTACATTTTCATAAATACATATTATATACTCACTTATGGCTATAACGTAACGTACAATATGTACCTTTTTCCGGTGGTCGATTAGTACTTTATTTACACACTGCAGCGCCGCAGTCTGGGTGTCTCGGTCTCACACACAACATCTCCTCAGGCGATGCGGAGCAGAGAGCTTCCTGTTGGCTGAGGTCAAAATGTGGCCCACCTGACTTCTGCAAGATCATTGCAAGATACCCTTGGCTAATGCACCCTGGTGGTCCTGGATGGTGACCCCCCAGGACTCTGACTGTGAGTTACCCTGGATGGTGATGATCTTCCCTGCTCTGACAGGACCAGAGAGGTGAAATCGGGTTAAGGACTTTGCTATCAAAAGAATAACCTGATACCGTTTCGCATCAAAACCCGTTGCCTCTTGCAGTCTGACAGCAGACACCAGATGAAATCCATTCAGCTTCCTCTCTCCGATGACTGATCCTATCCGGTGGAATGGAGCCAATTGGATTGCCCCAAAGGTTCAAAGCTATACCCGTATATATACAGTTCAGATTGGCTAATGCGAAAATGTGCTCTGATGAACCGAGAGGGAATTTAATTAATAATTGTCCGTCTGAGACAATGTTTCCCGCTCTCATCTCATCACCACCCCTCACTCCTGTCTAGGCACGTGCGCCGCCCTGGAGTGCTTCTCGTGCACTTCCAAAAAGCTGTGATCATGCACAGTTTTCGGTCGATCCCAGAATGTATACTCTCACCTCTCCCTCCCTCTGTAAGTCAACCTCTCTCTTCCACAGTCTCCTCCTCAGACTGGAATTTACTATATTCACACGTCGGCTATTTTGTGTCTCTTACTGTATGTCATGCTCGGGTTGGGATTCCTTTCCCATGAAAGAGGGTGGAAAGGAATCCCAACCTGAGCATGGCATGAGAGCAAAATGGCTGCCATGCTGCATGTGAACATGGTCAATGGAAATGACTCTCTTTTGGATGCAAAGGCGCGTTGCACCTCCAGCCGCGTTCCTCCTGCTCTCATCCTTTGCATGTTGGTTAAGAGACCTGAGGTATGTGACCTCCACCACCAGACACAGTGGTCAGAGCCCCCAGGTGAGGAAGATATATAGGAGAGATTGATGGCCAGTGAAAACAAAATGGTAAGGTATCTGGCACTGGGCTCCAGGAAGGAAAGCTACTGAAGGACAGAAACCTACTTTTGGGGTATACAATTTTAGCGATAGGTTAGTCTTATAATGTTTTAAATGTATGAGTGTTGTGTTATTGTCGTGTTTTTATTGTGGCCTAACAGCCCTGGGACCATGACAGAAATAAGGGTTTTACTCTTTCTCATGTTATCCTTTGGATCCTTGTTGTGTGTTTTTAATCCATCAATAAAATAAAATAAAATCACTGAAGGACAGAGACCTACTGAAGGAGGACAGAGACCTACTGAAGAGGACAGAGACCTAGTGAAGGACAGAGACCTACTGAAGGACAGAGACCTACTGAAGGACAGAGACCTACTGAAGGACAGAGACCTACTGAAGGACAGAGACCTAGTGAAGGACAGATACCTACTGAAGGACAGAGACCTACTGAAGGACAGAGACCTACTGAAGGACAGAGACCTACTGAAGGACAGAGACCTACTGAAGGACAGAGACCTACTGAAGGAGGACAGAGACCTACTGAAGGACAGAGACCTACTGAAGGACAGAGACCTACTGAAGGACAGAGACCTACTGAAGGACAGAGACCTACTGAAGGACAGAGACCTACTGAAGGACAGAGACCTAGTGAAGGACAGATACCTACTGAAGGACAGAGACCTACTGAAGGACAGAGACCTACTGAAGGACAGAGACCTACTGAAGGACAGAGACCTACTGAAGGAGGACAGAGACCTACTGAAGGACAGAGACCTACTGAAGGACAGAGACCTACTGAAGGACAGAGACCTACTGAAGGACAGAGACCTACTGAAGGACAGAGACCTACTGAAGGAGGACAGAGACCTACTGAAGGACAGAGACCTACAGAAGGAGGACAGAGACCTACTGAAGGACAGAGACCTACTGAAGGGCAGAGACCTACTGAAGGACAGAGACCTACTGAAGGACAGAGACCTACTGAAGGGACAGAGACCTACTGAAGGACAGAGACCTACTGAAGGGACAGAGACCTACTGAAGGGACAGAGACCTACTGAAGGACAGAGACCTACTGAAGGACAGAGACCTACTGAAGGACAGAGACCTACAGAAGGACAGAGACCTACTGAAGGACAGAGACCTACTGAAGGGGACAGAGACCTACTGAAGGACAGAGACCTACTGAAGGACAGAGACCTACTGAAGGACAGAGACCTACTGAAGGACAGAGACCTACTGATGGACAGAGACCTACTGAAGGACAGAGACCTACTGAAGGAGGACAGAGACCTACTGAAGGAGGACAGAGACCTACTGAAGGAGGACAGAGACCTACTGAAGGACAGAGACCTACTGAAGGACAGAGACCTACTGAAGGACAGAGACCTATTGAAGGACAGAGACCTACTGAAGGACAGAGACCTACTGAAGGGACAGAGACCTACTGAAGGACAGAGACCTACTGAAGGACAGAGACCTACTGAAGGGGACAGAGACCTACTGAAGGACAGAGACCTACTGAAGGACAGAGACCTACTGAAGGAGGACAGAGACCTACTGAAGGGACAGAGACCTACTGAAGGACAGAGACCTACTGAAGGACAGAGATCTACTGAAGGACAGAGACCTATTGAAGGACAGAGACCTACTGAAGGACAGAGACCTACTGAAGGGACAGAGACCTACTGAAGGACAGAGACCTACTGAAGGACAGAGACCTACTGAAGGACAGAGACCTACTGAAGGAGGACAGAGACCTACTGAAGGACAGAGACCTACTGAAGGAGGACAGAGACCTACTGAAGGACAGAGACCTACTGAAGGACAGAGACCTACTGAAGGACAGAGACCTACTGAAGGACAGAGACCTACTGAAGGACAGAGACCTACTGAAGGGACAGAGACCTACTGAAGGACAGAGACCTACTGAAGGAGGACAGAGACCTACTGAAGGACAGAGACCTACTGAAGGACAGAGACCTACTGAAGGACAGAGACCTACTGAAGGAGGACAGAGACCTACTGGAGGACAGAGACCTACTGAAGGAGGACAGAGACCTACTGAAGGACAGAGACATACTGAAGGAGGACAGAGACCTACTGAAGGACAGAGACCTACTGAAGGACAGAGACCTACTGAAGGACAGAGACCTACTGAAGGACAGAGACCTACTGAAGGAGGACAGAGACCTACTGAAGGACAGAGACCTACTGAAGGACAGAGACCTACTGAAGGACAGAGACCTACTGAAGGACAGAGACCTACTGAAGGACAGAGACCTACTGAAGGACAGAGACCGACTGAAGGACAGAGACCTACTGAAGGACAGAGACCTACTGAAGGACAGAGACCTAGTGAAGGACAGAGACCTACTGAAGGACAGAGACCTACTGAAGGGGACAGAGACCTACTGAAGGAGGACAGAGACCTACTGAAGGGGACAGAGACCTACTGAAGGAGGACAGAGACCTACTGAAGGACAGAGACCTACTGAAGGGGACAGAGACCTACTGAAGGAGGACAGAGACCTACTGAAGGGACAGAGACCTACTGAAGGACAGAGACCTACTGAAGGACAGAGACCTACTGAAGGACAGAGACCTACTGAAGGAGGACAGAGACCTACTGAAGGACAGAGACCTACTGAAGGACAGAGACCTACTGGAGGACAGAGACCTACTGAAGGACAGAGACCTACTGAAGGACAGAGACCTACTGAAGGACAGAGACCTACTGAAGGGACAGAGACCTACTGAAGGACAGAGACCTACTGAAGGACAGAGACCTACTGAAGGACAGAGACCTACTGAAGGACAGAGACCTACTGAAGGAGGACAGAGACCTACTGAAGGACAGAGACCTACTGAAGGACAGAGACCTACTGAAGGACAGATACCTACTGAAGGACAGAGACCTACTGAAGGACAGAGACCTACTGAAGGACAGAGACCTACTGAAGGACAGAGACCTACTGAAGGACAGAGACCTACTGAAGGACAGAGACCTACTGAAGGACCTACTGAAGGACAGAGACCTAGTGAAGGACAGAGACCTACTGAAGGACAGAGACCTACTGAAGGACCTACTGAAGGACAGAGACCTACTGAAGGACCTACTGAAGGACAGAGACCTACTGAAGGACAGAGACCTACTGATGGTTTAGTAATGCAATAGTCGGTGAGTGCCCTTTTTTCCTCTTGAGGCCCTGCCCCCAAAAATCTGTGCACGGCCCTGGTCGGTCGGTGAAATATTTGAATGAGAAACCATCCTCTAGAGAACAGCGGTTCTCAAACTACGGGTCGCGACCCAAAGTGGAGTCGCGGGTAGGTGACAGTGGGGTCGCTCATTGGCAAACATTTTTTTAAAAACTCAGCGATGAAATGGGCTCTGCGCATAACCAGCTGCTATACCACACTGAAGTGAGGTGGCTATCTCGAGGCAGAGTATTAATAATCGCCTTTTTTTAACTCGGAGAAGAAGCGCAGATTTCCCTTGCAGACAAAAACAACCCATTGGCAGAGAAATGTGCTGATAATGGGCTGGATTAAGAAACCTTGTTAGTGGCACTCCGGGATAATCAGCGGAGATTTGGGGGTATTTACTCTGCTTGGTGGCTTTTTGTAGGAACAGAATGTGTGAACGTATTTACTTTTCATGTTCTGGCAACATATTTTGGCTAAATATGCCTTGTTTTATAAATGTGTATACAGAAACAATTCCGTTGCTTTTGTTGATAATATTCATTAATTTCATTGATAACATAGTGCTGTAATTTCATTTTCGAATACATTATGCATGATCAAGTTCAACAACGTGTGCTTTTATTTAGATATTCCTTATTTCCACGTTGAAATGACGCAATGCATTAAGTGCGGGGTCGCCAAAAAAAACTATGCAGCTCTGTATTATGGCTGGTCTTCCTGGGAATTGGTTGTTTTAACATTTCTTCTTTATCAGGTAGATTTCCTCCAAAACAAACTGAGAGCAGAGTGCCGTCACTTCAATGCGTGGAGTAATATGATATATTTATGATCTTCCTAGAAAACGTTTTATTTTTACGTTGTTATCTGATCGCTGCCTATCACCGCCAGACATCCTGCAATTGTGTTTTTTTTTCACATCTAAAAGACAGGGAAGAGCCCATGAAAGGGACTGGATGAAGGAAGACGTCACTGTCGACTACAGATTAATCTGCCAGAGATTGTACTGTACCTGCTCATGTCTGCTGCGTCTCCCGAGAGGCCGGATTCCATGTTCATATTTATACCCACAGAGCAGCCTCTCGTTCCTGCTTCCTCCCAGAGAAACATCATACAACGTCTGAGACATAATGGATTTCCTAGTGGACATAATGGATTTCCCATATTTGTGTTTTATTACACGTATATGTACATACGTACCAACTATTTCGCCTGTTTTATTCTCCACCCATCGATCATCCCCCACCCTCATCCACCTCCACTGGCTCCCAGTCAAGTTCTGCATCACTTTCAAACTCCTGCTCCTCACCTACAAGTCCCTCCATGCCCTCGCCCCCCTGATAACTGTCTGATCTCCTCCACCAGCACACTCCATCCCGGAACCTACGATCCTCTGATCTAGGTCTCCTCTCCATCCCTTGCACCAGGTTACGGACTTTCGGTGACAGAGCCTTCAGCGTGGCGTCCCCTACCCTCTGGAACTCTCTCCCCCCCACCCCCCCCGAAATCCGCAACGCCCAAACCCTGGACACCTTCAAAACTGCTCTTAAAACACACCTCTTCACCAAGGCTTTTCCCCATCAGTTAGTTTAGATTAGGTCCATTATCCCTTACCTGCCCTCATCCCCCTTTTTTCTCTACTTCCCTAGCCCTATTTTTTGTCCTGATTGTGAAGCGACCTTGGGTTCTATGAAAGGCGGTATAGAAATTTGATCTATTATTATTATTATTATTATTATTATTATTATTATTATTATTATTATTATTATTATTATTATTATTATTATTATTATTATTATTATTATTATTATTATTATTATTATTATTATTATTATTATTATATTATTATTATATTATTATTATTATTATTATTATTATTATTATTATTATTATTATTATTATTATTATTATTATTATTATTATTATTATTATTATTATTATTATTATTATTATTATTATTATTATTATTATTATTATTATTATTATTATTATTATTATTATCCATAGCAACACTATTATCACCGACATCCAAGAAGATCCCCCCTTGAACGGCCCTTCTAAGGTTTCTCTCCTCCACATTGCCTGTGGTGCTTTTTTCCTATTGCTAGGTTTTTAGTGAGTTTTTCCTTACCTTCGCTGGGGTATGTCTGGGAGTGTTGCATTTATTTATTTTACATTTATTTTGGATTTCATGATGGGTTTTTTGTTCTTGATTTATTGTGATGTTTCTTCTTGACTTGTTAACTCTTTCAGTGCCACTCACGAGATTTCTCGTGTTTTTTTATAGGTGGTTGCTAGCCACTCACGAGATTTCTCGGAATTTTTTTTTTTTTAATTTTTTTTGCGATCTGAAAAATTTTTGCATCACCCGAGCCTACCCGAGTATTGCCGAGCTGCGCCGGTGATCACTGTGGAAAAAAGCGCCCCCTGTCGTCTCCCAGATGACATAAGTGATTTTGGAATGGACTCAATGAAAATGAATGGGGAAAAAAATCCGGTACTCCACATTTTCCAGTTCACTGATCCAGTCGGGGTTACTAGAGTTCATTCTGGAGCCTCAGATCTCCGCGGATCATGGAGAACCACTGTGTCGCGTTGGATCCATACACGTATCGATTTTTTCGAATGGTGATCAGGAATTGGAATATACCAGTTGGATACCATCTGATGTCAGGTAAGGACTCTATGTTATCAGTGGTAGGATAATCAGAGTAATTTTGATGAAGTTATAAGCTGTTTTGTGAAATCTCTTCTTTCGTTTTCACTGTAAAAGTCCGAGAGGAAATCAACAAGGCGATTGTCCGCGCGCGGCCGTAATGTGCGTGCGTGCACGTATAATATTGATCATCTAGCGTTTATTTGAAAACGATTCATAAAAAGGCCGACGAATATCAACGTTGTGGAATATTCCACTAAAAGACGATTTTCATAGAATGCTCCAGAATGAGTTGTTTTTTATATCAAAACGGGGGCTTTTCTAACTGCTCTGAAACGGCAACGACGCGATAAAAAAACAATCTGCCTTCACAGCACTGTCTGGAACATAGTCTTTGATAATGCGATGGGCAGATTAGACACATAGCCATAATTTAAAACATAGATTAGGCGATATTAACGTTAACATTGGCGCGGATGGTGGCATTCAAGCGGTAAAATGGAAAACCAGGCATGGCATTTAAAGAGAAGACTTGTCCGGCCCATGGGGACATTAATTGTGATTGCTGTGATTGCGGGCTTTACAAATACATTTGATTTGATTTATGATTTTGATTTAGTGCCAGCTAATCTCTTAGGCCCATTCGTTTATGGAATAAAGAAAATGGTCTTGAGAGCACCCACTGAGCAACTTTTCATTAGACGATTAAAAGACGTCTATATGGTACATAGCCATCTAGGCTAAAATCGGGCTAAATTTGGCGCTCCAATCTATGCCAATAATGTTCAGTTTTGTGATAGATAATCCAGAGAAATAAGATAAATAAAAAATATTCATACACAAGTAATTTGCTTGCAGGAAGCTGGAATCGGCTAGGTAATGTCGTTTTTTTTAAATTTCAACACTCATTGAGAGCTCTGGATCCCCTCTCCTCATATGACTACAAACTGCGACGCAACGCAAATTCAAAATGGCGGATATTCACTAAATTATGAAGACATTCCATGAACTAAAATCTCACTAATAACACTTTAGACTATTGGTAAACAAACGTATTGTTGAAAAATATACACTATGGCTGCTGTTTTGGTCTTTACGCTTGGCTACATTTGAAGGAAAAAAAACGCAACATTATGTCATACAGTCTGGAGAGATTGATTTATGACGTGATGTCCCGGACCCGTTGGCCTTAAGAGGTTAGAGGTGTCATCTGAGTACATATTTTATATTCTCAACGTTTCTAAGTTTGAACCATGGAACTTTAATTAATAGAATCACCATTGCCATTCAAAGCTACATTCTCGAATGGACATTTGGCTTGGCATGAGACTTAGGAGGTTGATATGTTGCCATGGCACCCAGGAGGTTGATGTATTACCATGGCACTCAGGAGGTTGATCTGTTACCATGGCACTCAGGTTGTTGGTGTGTTACCATGGCACCCAGGAGGTTGATGTGTTACCATGGCACTCAGGAGGTTGATGTGTTACCATGGCACCCAGGAGGGTGATGTGTTACCATGGCACCCAGAATGTTGATGTGTTACCATGGCACCCAGGAGGTTGATGTGTTACCATGGCACAACACACTGATTTATGACGTAATGTCGCGTGTACTGTTTTATAACTAGGTTGAAATGTCCCACAAGAGAGCTTGAACTGTTTTTATTTTAATTTATATCTTCTTTTTTTTTTTACAAAGATCAATACAATTATACAGCTTTACAAAGCGTTACAAACAAAACACAGTAGCTCAGTAGGTGTGCGAATGATCAAGCATTGACAATAGTCAATATTAATGGTAAATGGTGCATTCATACAGCAGCTTTTATCCAAGGCGCTTTACAACTTGTTCCTCACATTTTACCCGTTCACTCACACATTCACACACCGACAGCTGAGGCGACCATGCGAGGTGCCGACCTGCTCATCGGGAGCATCTAGGGGTTAAGTGTCTCGCTCAAGGACACTTCGACACGCTGCTGGGGAGGAGCTGGAATCAAACAGGGTACCTAACCATTACCAGGCGACTGCTCTACCTCCTGAGCCACTGAGTATTGGCAGTGCTGAGGCGGTGTATGGGGGGGGGGGGGGGGCTCCCAAATCAAATTCCACTTAGGGCCCCATAAAGGCATGGACCGGCTCTGCGTCTAAGTCCTGTGATAGTATAGCTGAACGGAAAGCAATAAATATAAGCAATTGTAGCTCCCTGGACGCTGACTAATCCCCCATAACCATTTGTTCTAATTAGCCTCCTGTCATTTATTAGCTGTGGTCATTAGTTGTGGGCAATAGGAGCCGAAGAAGGTAAATCGCTGCATAATTCATTCTTGATGGATTTTACAACGTGCTGCCAGGAGATGTCCTTTAATGTTGGGTCCCGATGTACACTCAGTTCTCTGTGTGCAGCTCAACCATCAACCCAACACCAGCACACACACACACACACACACACACACACACACACACACACACACACACACACACACACACACACACACACACACACACACACACACACACACACAATCTCATCCAACCCCATCCATACCGGAGAGCACTCGCTCTTGGCTTCCCTCCATCGGCCTAAGTGATTGGCTATCGATTCCCCTGTACACTTAATCTACTTACCTGCCGTCTTCCCGTTCTGCTTGACGACGGAGAGGACACTACGGGAATGGAACGGCATCCCCTGAAGGTGACCTAGCTACCTGCCTGGTGAACCGTTACGCTTTAGGCCACACGGTCCCCGCGCCGACCCAGAGGACCCGCCTCAACTCGAAACCTCCATTGATTGAACCTTTGAGATGAGCTTCTTTTTTTTTTGGAGTGACATTTACGTTTACATTTTGTCATTTAGCTGACGCTTTTATCCAAAGCGACTTACACGTTTTGTATGATAAGTCAGTAGGGAAGGGTACAACTCTATCAGCTGAGTAACAATGTTCATCAAAGTGTTCAGACTTGAGTGCTACAGTGTTGGGTGTATGTTAGTATATTAGGAAGAGTGCATGACATTATTTTTTATAAAAAAAAGATTTAGATATTGATTGAGGAAGTTTGTCTTTAGTCGACGGCGAAAGATTGGTCGGGATTCGGCTGTCCTAACTCTGTGGTGGGAAGATCGTTCCACCATTGTGGGGCGAGGACCGATAATAGGCGTCCTTCTCTTTGATGAGTGAGAATGCAATACAATACATCGCCCAAAAGTACTCAACGTCTACTGTATTTCGCTATAAATGTACACAACCGTCCAACTTACAGTACTATCTTCAGATGAACAGGTTTAGAAAACATTGTTCATCTGAAAACATAAAACAGACTTAAATGCTCCCTTCGTCTCAAGGATTCAATTAGTGAGCCTGCCATGAAGGGGCGTTCGCCTCCTGGAATGCACCGTCCAGCGTGTTAATGGTCTCCTTATGCACAGTAGCTCGTTCTTTCCCATGTTTAAATCACAGCGAGGCGCAGACGGGGCCTGCGACGTGGACACACAGACGTATCGCTGGCCGCGGAGGGAGGAAACCGCTCCTCCTGACCAAGGCCGGATTTTCACGCCAAAAGGCTTTCGGCCTCCGTGTCTTTGAAGGTGTGGAGGAATGAGGAAGAAAAGAAAAGACCCCCCCGGCTGGCTGGCGGGACGTGTGTGACGGGTAGCGGATGCCGCTCCTCTCAGTCTATAGCGGGCCGCCTAGGGGCTTTGATCTACTCCGCAAAAGCGCCGCAATCTGGGCCTCAGCTGTGGGAACGAGCAGCCGGGCTTATAGCAGAGCGGGGGGGGGCCCCCCGAACGCGGCCCAGTTAGATAGCAGGTGCTGGAGCTGTGACCCCTCCACCGGCCCAGGCCGGCATTCTTGCCTGTCAGCCCCCCCGGTGTCAGTGCATGCGTTGTCTCCAGCCACACCATCTGGACCCCGGTTGCGCCCTGGTGCACTTTGCTCAAACAGAAGAGTGTCCGAAACACTTCAGCCACTCATCGGCGCCGAGGGCCCGCGACGCTGCTGCTGCGGCTCCGGGTCGGAGAGGACGAACACCCCTACAAAGCGATGCCGTTTTGTTATTGTGTTACTCCTCCTCCTTACCGGCCCCCCCCCCCTCAGTCGCAGAGGGGAAAACACACTAACATCCAGGAACAACAAAGGCTTCGCGGGTCTAGAGTTGCAGAGTCCAGGGCCCTCTTCTTCTGTTATCTGTACTGTAGGGAGCGATGTCCTCCGCCTGCCCAGCTGAGCAGATGGCCGGCTCAGAGCCCCCGAGGCTTTAAGTTTGAAGCTCTGAGGTGAGGCGGACGATAGCCAGCCCTGGGTCTTTATCTTAACAGTGGCAGCATAATACCCTCAGATACTGTACCGTCCTGGACGCTTTGATGCGGCCTGTGATGGTTCGTCAGGAATCTTTACAATGCGCCGTGCGTGTTAAAGTTGCAGTAGGCAACTTCGGGGGGAACTTCGGCGCGAGTGAGTTTCCCTGGCCGGCGGAAACAGAGCGAGCTCGGCGTCACTTTTCGAGCCATGTGCACGGCACGCACAAAGGTTTTCCACAGATTCCCATAAGAAGAATTCCAAGCCTCGGATTGGCGATTGGTTTTGCACATTGTGTGTCGTTTTTGATGGGAAACACGATGGCGGTGTTAGATTTCCGATGCAACCCTCCGGGTAGAACTCTTATATCAGGCCAAAAACATCTGATTGGTTGTTAAGATTCAGACCAATTTTAACAATCAATCCAATGTTTTTGTTCCCAGGGTTTGTTTGTTTTGTTCCCAGGGTTGCGTGGGAAAATGCGTGCAAAACCCCACCTGCCGATCAGAGGCTGGGAACTTTCATTTTAATTTCTTTAATTCAGCATTAAGCTGCTGGTGCCTCTGGGAGTCTGTGGAAAACCTTTGTCTGCACGTGCATGGGCTTGAAAAGGGATACAGAGATCGCTGTATTTCTGCTGGGCAGGGAAACTCACCTCTTGCTGATTTCTCAGAAGTCGGCTACTGCCGCTTTAATGCGTGTGTGTGCCTGTGTGTTCATATTTTGCAAGAGAAACAAAAGATCTCTCGCAACTTCATCCCTGAATTTCCCCAAGGGGATCAATAAAGGAATATCTTATCTTATCTATCTTCAACCAAGGTGCATGAACTGGGAAAGAAATGGAGAACAATTCAGCCTCTTTGGAGGCATTTTAGAACATCCATTGGCCTCCAAAGAGGTGCTGAATTTCTCTCCATCTCTAATATTTTTGCACTCATGCGTCCATGTGCTTGTTGCTGAACTATTCACACCCCTGGCCTCTCTGCCAACCGAAGTTCCCGCACTGTACGTAAGCAGTAGCACCACTTTGCACAGGTCTCATAAGAGACGTTTTTATCACCGATAACCAACAGTAAATGGCTTCAATCAGTGTCAGCGGTTGTGTCTCCATTTAGAGCATGGGGGAGTGATCTGGCCCCCGTCCTCTCCACGCCTCGGCCCCCATCCTCTCCACGCCTCGGCCCCCATCCTCTCCACGCCTCTTATCACCAGCAGGCAGTGATCTCCCACCTCTCAGCGACCTAATGTACTGGGAAATCACTTCATCACTTAGTCTGCCTGATACACATGGCAAATGTTAGGGGCACTAATATTATCCCCTGCGGGCTCTCTTGCCAAAACTGACAAGACAAGACAAAAGTGAGATACAGTGAAACATTTATACAGCAATTAATTAATGAATGAATTAATGAGTTAATTTAATAGGGATGCTCGATATTGGCTTTTTTTACCGATACCGATATACCGATATTGTCCAACTCTTAATTTCCGATACCGATATCAACCGATATCAACCGATACCGATATATGCAGGGTTTCCCCCCCCAAAAAGCGGAATAATTTCAGGTAATTAACATTACATATCTCTTGTTGTGGAATTAACACAACATTATGCATACTTTTGACAATAAATAAAATCCGAATTTGTTCTTACTTGCTTGCCTGGGTAAATAAAGGTTATAAAAATGTATCGGCCGATAATATCGGTAGGCCGATAATATTGGACATCCCAACTTGATTATGTTGCAAAAAGCAGGTTATTCTCAGTACTCGCTCCACAATGGTGCAACGAACTTCCCATCAGTCAGGACTGCTGAAACCATCACAGTCAGGACAGATGAAACTTGCCCAATTTTCCAGTGTCAACTAAAAACACACTTAAAATAAATAAATACATAAAAAAAAAAAAAAGTCCAAGAGGACACAGCTCCCTGAGCGCTGAGGCATATTGGGGGAAATGTCCCAAATATTTTAGGTTGTGTTTTAAGGGCTAACTAACCCACTAACCTAAATCCATCACTGTCACAATACTAATACTTAAATTATTCAGATTTAATGTGATTCACAGTTGGAAAAGACTATGCTGGATATAATAAAGAAAATTACAAGCAACTCTGTGTTGACTTTATCAATATCTGAAATCAAAAAAATAAAGAAATACTAACTGTCTTTTACTATTATGCACGTTTGCTTGAGTAATCTACCTTGCCTATATTACTTACAGTACTACTAATGTGTCTATACTACTATGCACTCAAGACTGTCGCACTCAAGTTCAACACTGTTTGACGAACAATCTTACTGACCCTTAGCTGCCAGAGTTGTACCCTTCCCCTCCTGCTGACTTGTTGTACACAACTTGTAAGTGGCTTTGGATAAAAGCGTCAGCTAAATGTAAATGTAAATAATACTTTGCGATTGTGATTCTTACATTTCCAGAGCATTGGTGGGACCTCACTCTGTTCAATGTAACCTTACACTTATTAACAATCAGAGAGCTTGACGCTGGCAGAGGAGCGGCACTTGGCGAACGAGAGATAACCATCTACTAAGGTGTGTGTGACAAATGAAGTGGTGTCCTGCTAGGAACACGGCCTTGGTTGTTGGCTACTTCCTCCTCATTCCTGTTTACTTTCACTCTCACTCATAGTATATATATTCAGATACTGTTTACTTTCACTCTTACTCATAGTATATATTCAGATACTGTTTACTTTCACTCTCACTCATAGTTATATTCAGATTCAAATTCTTTATTGCCTATATTTATTGTAACATATAATATAACTGACATACAGACCCTCCTCTGCACCTGTTTACACTGCATGTTTATCTTTCTCATGTTTTTATATTCAGAGTTAATTATATTGTTTACACTGTTTATTTTTTCTCATATTTCCATATTCAGATCTAATTGTATTGCCTATATCTATGTCTTTCTACTATTACCCTGCCCATACCTGTACCTCCCCTCCCCCCTCCCCATGTTGCAATGACACCCGAATTTCCCCAAGGGGATCAATAAAGGAATATCTGATCTTATCTCATCATCTCTGCTGTTATAGACTTGTCTGTTATCCAGAGGTTCTTCAGCTCAGCATCTCCCCTTGCATCTCCAAAAGGGTCGACTTTATAGGGAGCAATAAAAAATTACATTTTCAGATTGGAACCTGTGTATTTCAGAAGTTCTTCATTGTTCTTTTTAATGGGTTCTATTGTCCTTGGGGTCATGAAACTCGCTGACAACACAGAGAACCATGTAAACATTAAAATGTAAACGTTCAATTCTAGTGCTGTATATATATGCCGTATATATACAAGTTTCAAGTTTGTTTATTAATGATCACAATAAAATACACGTACATTACTGTTACAAAGGGTCAGATTAAACCAAATATATATATTTATTGCTTGATACCCCTTGTATAATATTTGTATATCGTCTGATATCCCTTGTATATTCTTTGTATATATACACGGAATATCCCTTTACCTAGGTACAAGCCAGACCATAATATTCGTTCTCCTATTGGACAGCGACCCCCTAGGCGCCAACGGCCATACCCCCAAGTTCGAGTTCAAAGCCACCGCCAAGGCTTGTCTCAACATGTCCAGGTTTGCGCAGTAATACGAGACAGAACTGAGGTTGGCACTAGATAATTCACCTTACGTATAAATACGGCGCAGGTGGAAACAGCAGCACTTCGTTCACTTCGTTCAGTTCGTTCAGTTCATCATTCGTTCAAAGTAACGTATCGTCTTAACGTTGCAGCCTTCACCACGAGTCAACGACCAAGTGAAGTGAACAACTTTACGTCTAAATAGAGCACTTATAATATGTGCGAATAGGATAGTAAAAGTGTCAGAGCTTAGTGAAATAACGTCAAGTTCGACCTAGTTAAATGTGAAGTACCGTGCACAGGAGAATCTACACCGGCGAATGCAGAGCCTTTTCCGGCTGGATTATATTGCTTTTGGTACCGTGGCTGCTGGAGCAGAGAACCGTCTACCCCACTGCTGTGTGGGATCTACCCGTGAGGAGCATCACTCGAGCCCGTCTCTAGGAAGAGGCTGGCTGGCTTTCATCCATGCTGTCGCGCCTACTGGATTATAGCTGCTGCTTTTGTCTGCCGATCGAGGGGAGTATATGTACCGCCTCCCGTAGCTGGAGCTTATTGATTCCTCGTTGATCCAGACTTTTGCATCCGAACATTCCTCTCCCCTTGCTGGCTTACAACCGGAGGGAACCCCCTTAGTATCTCCAGCTGACTACGAGTGTACCTTATGTAATTCTTCTGCTACAGGTGGTGTCAATTATACCCATCGTAATATGCTCATGGACTTACGCTCTTGACTTACTTAAGTGTTCTTTGCCTTATAAGCACAATTCATAATTCTCATTCTGTAACCTATCGTTGCTATAATAATAAATCCCTCCAAACAGAACTTTAGGTGTCATTGAAGTATTCTTGGGTGGGTGTTCACCAGATATACCGTGTACTGTATGGCCAGTAATTAAAGTACATAACTAAGTAGTGGTTTAATAATACCATACTCTCAATACAGTCAGGGAATTGTACCCCTCAGTTACAATTACAGTGAAATGCTTGGTTCTGTATGAGTCCCTGAGAGTGTGTTTCATACAGTAAAAAAGTAAGTAAAAAGTAAGTAAAGAGGAATATACAATATACATATATACAATATACAGTACAATATACAGTCTTATATATATATATGCATTTACATTTAGTCATTTAGCTGACGCTTTTATCCAAAGCAACTTACAAGTTCTGTACGACAAGTCATCAGGAAGGGCACAGTTCTATCAGCTGAGTAACAATGTTCATCAAAGTGCTGAGTGCTACAGTGTAGGTTAGTTTATTAGGACAAGTGCATGATAGTAAGGTTAGTTAGGGTTAGATTTTTCTTTAATTTTTTTATTCAATATATATATACAGAATTATATATACAGTCAATATACACATTTATATATTTATGTATAATATATATATACGTATATAGATCCATATCTGAATATACCTGCATATAAACCTGCATATAATCCATTGCATGATGTACAATAATGCTGTATATACCATATATATATATATATATATATATATATATATATATATATATATATATATATATATATCAGTGCTGTCAATAGATACATTTTTTTTTACTAATTAATCTCACAATTTTCTGTAATTAATCTAGATTAAAAATGGCATTTTTCGATTTAAGACCGAAGCTTGTAACAGATATTTACTTGAGTAAAATCATGGAATTAATGTAAAATCAACACAAAGAACGTATATTTAGATTCAAATACTATTTTAATAGTGTTTTAATAGTAATATAAATCATATTAACAACAGAAATGTGTTCCATCTTCATGTCAGATGATTGAGGAACAAGCAAATATACTGCTAGATTACTCCATAGATTAATCTAGATTAATTTATTTTAATGCTCCAATTAATTTAAATTAATCTCCAAAGTTAAAGCATTAATTTTGACAGCCCTAAAATATATATACCGCTGTATGAAGACAATACATTTGAATCTATTCTAATCTAATAGAATCAAATACTTTTACAACATAGGACATACAAGGTATTCACCTTTTATAGTTCATAGGGAAATACCCATGTGGGCGACGACGACACCACTAACGTCCCTTTCTCCTTATACTCACCTTCTATTATCATGACGGCAGGTGGCAAAACCTTGTAAACATAATTAGAGCGTGCGCGTGTGTGTGTGTGGGGGGGGGGGGGCGAGGCTCGCGCGGCAGCCAACTCCGGGGCGCGTGGACGGTTTGCGCGTGCAGCTGCAGAAATCCCTCCGCCTGAACGTGAACCCCGTCACCCTTCCTTCCTCTTTCTCCCTGCTCGGGCTCTGCGGCGCGGGGCTAATGTAATCACAGACCCCTGCAGACAGAAGCCGCGAGCCAGACTCACAGGTATTCTAAACTGGTTACATTAGACCAAACAGCTCGTCTGTCTCTCTCTGTAATTGGAGGCTCTGGATTAGAAGGGAGGGGGTGGGAGGGGTGGGAGGGGAGGGAGGGAAGGGGGGGTTCCCAGCCAAGTGGGCTAGTTAATGTTTATTTGGAATTAATTACCAGGGAGAGTGGAAACCTCACAGCTCCCTAAGAGGGAATCCAGACACACAGGGGGCCGGGGGATGAGAGAGTAAGGAGAGTTCCACACCGACGCCATGGCAACAGAGGAGGAACCATTTCGGGAGCCCGTTTTGTTATGAATTCCTCAGACAGATTGTTCATTCTGGAGTGTGAAGGCGGAGGTTTTCACTATCACTCACACACACACACACACACTCACACACCTGTTGGAGCCTTTGATACAGGTGTGTCGGGTAGGAGGAGCGAGAGAGAGCCTGAGTCTGGGTTTGCCACCCTACTCTCTACCGGGGAAGTGAATAGATGGCGCTTGTTCCTGATAACAGGTGTCCCGCTACGCTCTGCCATTAGCCACCCTGACCCTCTGGGCGCTTTCCAACAGTTAAGTGGAAGAAGTAGAGTGTAGATCACTTAAAACCTGTGAGAAAAAGAGCTTCCCCCTTGACACGTAGACACAGACACACACACACACGCTTCCACCTGCTTGATTTAAAATGGTTCTACGATCCTTCTCTAAAACTGTCAGGGGTGGAAAGTAATGAGTTACAATGACTCTTAATTACTCCTACTTTTACCGGAGTACGTTTTACGTTTAGCAGTGTATCTGACAAAGTATCAAAGTATCTGTCACTTGCAGTAAAAGAAAAACAAATATTTAAATATGTTTCTGAAGATGATCCTGTACCTTCCTTTCTGATGACTATTATGGTCCTGATCTGAGCAGCACCGGTCCTCATCTGAACGGGTTTAGCGCGTGAACTCTCTCAAGGTTACTAACTGAAATCTACTTTGTGTTCACGGTGACGTCGATTTCAACCGTCTTTCGGCTGTTTGTGGCACCGAAGGAGCTGGAATGAGGAACAACAGGGGCGACAGTGGCTCAGGAGGTAGAGCAGTCGTCTGGTAATCCGGAGGTTCCTGGTTCGATGTCCTTGAGCAAGACACTTAACCCCTAACTGCTCCCAATGAGCCGGTTGGCACCTTGCATGGTTGCCTCCGCCGTCTGTGTGTGAATGTGTGAGTGAATGGGTCAAATGTGAGGAACAAATTGTAAAGCGCTTTGGATAAAAGCTGCTATATAAATGCACCATTTACTGGCTCTACTGATCAACATCACTGGTTAAGTGGCAAATAAGGCCAGGATTCCAAAAATCACAACTATCCCTTTAAGTTTGGCTCAAGGGCAAACCAGCCTGATTAACGCCACAATCTCATCCCACCTCGGAATCTAAGCGGAATCGGGCCTGGTTGATACTTGGATGGGAGACTGCCTGGGAATACCAGGTGCTCTAAGCCTTCCAACACCTGGAATGCCCTCCAACTGACTCTGAAGCGGAAGGTTCTTCCTTCTCTTGCTGCATTTAAAAGTATGATCTCCGACCACTGTGTCTTTGTTTTGTAAGCTCGCCGTCGCTGTAAATGAGGGTACTGTAACCTCAGTGTCTCACGAGTTGAAATAAAAGCCTGAAGTCATAACTGTATAAATGGTAAATGGTGCATTTATAAGGCGCTTTTAGCCAAAGTGCTTTACAATTTGTTCCTCGCATTTTACCCATTCACTCACACATTCATACACAGATGGCGGAGGAAACCATGCAAGGTGCCAACCTGCTCATCGGGAGCAGTTAGGGGGTTAAGTGTCTTGCTCAAGGACACTTTGACACTCTGTCCGGGAGGAGTGGAAATCGAACCGGGAACCTCCGGATTACCAGATGACTGCTCTACCTCCCGAGCCACTGTCGCCCCATGCAGCGAGGGGAACGGCTCCCTCCTACCTCCGGTCAATGGTCTCTAATTACACACCCTCAAGACCTCTATGCTCTGAATCTTCTAACTACACACCCTCAAGACCTCTATGCTCTGCATCTACTAATTACACACCCTCAAGACCCCTACGCTCTGCATCTTCTAACTACACACCTTCAAGACCCCTACGCTCTGCATCTTCTAACTACACACCTTCAAGACCCCTACGCTCTGCAACTTCTAACTACACACCCTCAAGACCCCTACACTCTGCATCTTCTAACTACACACCCTCAAGATTTCTACGGTCTGTATCTTCTAACTACACACCCTCAAGACCTCTACATCTTCTAACTACACACCCTCAAGACCTCTATATCTTCTAACTACACACCCTCAAGATTTCTACGGTCTGTATCTTCTAACTACACACCCTCAAGACCTCTACATCTTCTAACTACACACCCTCAAGACCTCTACATCTTCTAACTACACACCCTCAAGACCTCTACGCTCTGCATCTAACTACACACCCTCAAGACCTCTACGCTCTGCATCTAACTACACACCCTCAAGACCTCTACGCTCTGCATCTAACTACACACCCTCAAGACCCCTACGCTCTGCATCTTCTAACTACACACCCTCAAGACATCTACACTCTGCATCTTCTGACTACACACCCTCAAGACCTCTACACTCTGCATCTTCTGACTACACACCCTCAAGACCTCTACACTCTGCATCTTCTAACTACACACCCTAAAGACCTCTACACTCTGCATCTTCTGACTACACACCCTAAAGACCTTTATGCTCTGCATCTTCTAACTACACACCCTAAAGACCTCTACGCTCTCTGCATCTTCTAATTACACACCCTAAAGACCTCTACGCTCTGCATCTTCTAACTACACACCCTAAAGACCTCTACGCTCTGCATCTTCTAACTACACACCCTAAAGACCTCTACGCTCTCTGCATCTTCTAACTACACACCCTAAAGACCTCTACGCTCTGCATCTTCTAACTACACACCCTAAAGACCTCTACGCTCTCTGCATCTTCTAACTACACACCCTAAAGACCTCTACGCTCTGCATCTTCTAACTACACACCCTAAAGACCTCTACGCTCTGCATCTTCTAACTACACACCCTAAAGACCTCTACGCTCTGCATTATTCTAACTAAACTCCCTCAAGACCTCTACGCTCTGCATTATTCTAACTAAACTCCCTCAAGACCCCTACGCTCTAAATATTCTGGGGGGGGGGGGGGGTCATCAAATCAAAGCATGCTATTCTCGGTCCTCGCTCCACAATGGTGGAACGAACTCCCCACCACAGTCAGAACAGCTGAAACCCGGCCAATTTTCTGCCGTCAACTAAAAACACTTCAAACTATAATATTAATATAATGTTTTAGTCGGCGGCAGAAAATTGGGCGGGTTTCAGCTGTTCTGACTGTGGTGGGGAGTTCGTTCCACCATCTGAAGAAGAAGAAAAAAGTTAATAAAAAAAAAAAAAAACATCTTACTGTCTTTTTTCCTATTATGTACCTTACTACTACTATGCTACTATACGTATACTACTACCTAGAAGACTTATCATGCTAATATGTCTATACTACTATGCACTCAAGAGTGTAACACTCAAGTTCGACACTATTTGACGAACAATGTCAAATAGCTGCCAGAGTTGTACCCTTCCTGCTGACTTGTTCACAATCTGTAAGTGGCCTTGGATAAAAGCGTCAGCTACATGACTGTAAACGTGATGAATGCTATTCTCTTCTGACACGCTGTAAGACAAATTAGGCTGACTGACACCAAGTCTCTTTAGAAGCTGCAGGTTTTATTGTCTCTATGTTAAAACAGTTGGTGACGGGCCATATTCCACTGCAGTTCTTCCTGCTATAGGCTAAATTTCAGTTTGCATGCAGTGAAATAAATGTACGACAAGTGACACAATGCAATAAATTAGCATATAATTTACATTTTGAAAAAGAAAAAAAAAGAAAAAAAAATTAGTAACAGTGTACCAACATTAATACTGAATATAAAATATAGGCAACTAACCATGTGGTGCTTCTCGTATCTCTCTCTCTCTCTCTCGCAGGTACAGGTAATAAAGCAATGTGACATTCAAAATATCCAAGTTCACAGCAATGAGTACCAGTTTTGATTTGAGCGTTTCTCTTCCGCCAACAGACGGACGCTCCGAGCCGGTATTCTTTTTTCTTTTTCTTTTTTACATAGAAACAGGATGTGAAGAACCAGCACATTACAGTTCAATACGCTTCTTCAACATCCACTGTGCCCGCCCCCAACCCCCTTCCTCCCCCTCCCCCGTCATCCTGATTCAAGGTTTGCTAACCAATGAAATCATGCCCAACGTCGTTAGAACTGAAGGTGGCTACGAAAAAGTAGCAGCAGCAAAAAATAAAAAGTAGCATAATTGTTGTTAGCGGTTTTCCTCCACCGGCCTCCTGACAGTGTCTCTCTCTCTCTCTGCCAGGGGCTCCGTATACGTCCGTTAAAACCGGTAGCAGAAGGTCTGGCGTAGAAGGTTCCATAGACGTCCGTTAAAACATGCAGCAGAAAGTCTGACGTAGAAGGTTCTGTAGACGTCCGTTAAAACCGGTAGCAGAAGGTCTGACGTAGAAGGTTCCACAGACGTCCGTTAAAACATGCAGCAGAAGGTCTGACGTAGAAGGTTCCGTAGGTGGGGTGCGTTTCCCTTTCACAACCCGAAGGCCAGCAGCAATGTCACTCTCGGGTAATTAGGGATCATTAATGACATCGCGATGACATCACGATGACACCACAAGACAGAATAGGACTGGCTGGCTGTCCTTTTTGTGTGGGGGGGGGAGGGGGTTTACAAAGAGAACAATGAACTGTGACAATGAGAAATCCCAGTGTGAGGTAAGAAGAGAGTTTTTCTTGTTAGTTTTTTTCTTTTTTGTACACACAATAACAAATAACATGACCAGCATTAACCAACAGAGACATTCCATGATATTGCTCATATCCAGCCTCCACTTCCTGCTGACTGGAGTAGGGGTTGGTCAGGAAGTGGGACATGTGATAACCAGGAGCCTGGGAAGAACAGACCCTCAGAGGAGGAGGAGAAGGGGCACACATGGAGGTGAAGCAACAGGACTCCGTGGGAAGCAGAAATACAAGGAGGGGGGGGGGGGGGAGCACCACTGAATCAGTCGTCCTGTTTTGTTGTTGTTGTTGTTGTTTGTTCAGTTAGAGGGATAGAAGAGGGACAGAATAAAGGAGAGAAGAGGAGAATAGATAAGAGGAGAATAGAGAGGAGAGGAGAAAAGAGAGGAGAAGAGAAGAGAAGATGAGAATAGAGGAGAGGAAAGAAGATAGGAGAGAAGAGGAAAGGAGAGAGGAGAAGAGAGATGAGAGAAGAGCAGAAGAGAGGAGAGGAGAGGAGAGGAGAGGAGGATGAGGGGGTAACACTGTAGTATGGTTGTCTGTAGGAGGCTGGATCTGCGTGGACTGGCAACACACCCACATTAACTGGAAGGAGTGTGTGAGTGTGTGTGTGTGTGTTAAGTACTGGCCCTTTATGGAGTCATCTCGTCATGGTTTAAAACCATAACAAAGTCCTCGGAGTGTGTCGATGATGAAATACAAAAATAATCACAGGATATTATTTCACGCATGATGAACTGACACCAGCGTTAGCACCGAGTACAGGTCTGAGTGTATAGCGACTGTGTTATAGCACAACAACAACAACAAGCTACTCTGCTGAAATGACTGGATTACGGTCCTTCAAAATGAATCCTTCAATAGCGACACTGAGAGCCCCTCGGGGAGGGATGAGTGGTGGAGTGAAGAGAACGCCGTGTTCGTTCGGTGACACGACCCAGGACCGCTGTGTCTCTGAATGCGGCAGGGCGGTCAGGACGCGCTCACACTGGCTGAGCGTTTGGCGAGTGGCAATTATTTTTTTTAACTAAGGCACCATCCTTAAAAAAAAAAAAAAAAAAAAAGTCAACGAATGCAAAGAGGAAATAAAATCCTCCTACAACCTAATAATCTCTCTCTCTCTTCTGGCCCTGGATTAACATCAGATATATACGATATACAAATCCTTACATACGATAGGTAGCTATAAGTATGTAACGTGTTGTAAATAACTACAGTATGTAAGGATTTACAGTAAGTAACTCTCTCATTCCAGCACAGACAACAGCCATCATCACATTATATTCCCTTCTGTGTGACAGTGGGCTACTAATCTGACACAAAGACGTAAAGGGGGGAGGACAGCGTGGGTCTCAACCGTGGGGTTTCAATTGTACAATAAATATACAGTACACTGATGGGGTTTGTCATATGGAAGTCTTTTAACTGTAATTGGCAAAATATATATATATATATTATTTACACAAAAGTGTACCAGAGCCAAACGTTTGTCTGCCAATAGCACTGTCACAGTCGTCCCCGGAGACGGGAGCTCAATACCCCTCTCTCTCTCTCCCCCCGACACCGGCCCCCTCCTCTCCCTCCGTCACCCAGGGTTACATCCTCCGTGTGTGTGTGTGTGTGTGTGTGTGTGTGTGTGTGTGTGTGTGTGTGTGTGTGTGTGTGTGTGTGTGTGTGTGTGTGTGTGTGTGTGTGTGTGTGTGTGTGTGTGTGTGTGTGTGTGTGTGTGTGTGTGTGTGTGTGTGTGTGTGTGTGTGTGATGTGTCCAGCACTTTGGATTCATAAAATAACAAAACAGATGACAAGGAGGAAGACTAAACAATGATATCAATAATTATTGTTATAAAAATAACATCACGAAACAATAATCTTCTGAGTTCCACTTCACAGAAGTGAGAATAAAAAAAAGAAAAAGAAAAAAAAAACGGCTGTGTGTCAGTTTGCGGGGCTGAGCAGTGGTTTGGGGTTCCACCGTTATGGAGGGAGGAGGGGAGGAGGGAGGGAGGAGAGAGGGAGGGAGGAGGGGGGAGGAGGGAGGGAGAGAGGGGGAGGGAGGAGGGAAGGAGGGAGGAGAAGGGAGGGAAGGGCGGTCGATGATGAACGCTCTCTTCTCGCTCCGCTCCAGCACTCGTCTCTTTGTCTCTTGTCCGCCGGTTCCAGAGTCCTTTTCGCTCCATCCCGTTTCCTCTCTCTCTCTCTCTCTCCCTCCCTCCCTCCCTCTCCTCCCCTTCGGAGCCGCCTCGGACCTCCCTCCATCAGTTTCTCTCGCTCTGCCTCTCTCTCTCTCTCTCTCCCTCCCTCTCCTCCCCTTCGGAGCAGTCTCGGACCTCCCTCCATTGGTGTCTCTCGCTCTGCCTCTCTCTCTCTCTCCGTGGGTCAGTGTCCCTGGCAGGTCTTGCAGCACATCTGTCTGAAGTACGCACGGCTGCAGAACTTGAACTTCAGCACGAGTGGGCAATAGGCCACTTTGTTTACGTCTTTGCATTCTGAGGGAGAGAGAGAGAGAGAGAGAGAGAGAGAGAGAGAGAGAGAGAGAGAGAGAGAGAGAGAGAGAGAGAGAGAGAGAGAGAGAGGTTGGGTTAGTTAGGGGGAGGTGATATAATGACGACGAGAAGAGGTTTAACAGCATTTATCTGCAACACTGTAGAAGCATTTGTAGCCTTGTTAAATGTAGAAGATTATTTTTTATTATTTTGTCAATTTACACAAGGCAATTGAAATGTGTCTTTTTGCATATCCCTCCTAGTTACACATACAGTCTTCATATCCCTCATAGTTACTTACACACAGTCCTTATATACCTCCTAGTTACACATACACACAGTCCTTATATACCTCCTAGTTACACATACACACAGTCCTCATATCCCTCCTAGTTACACATACAGTCCTCATATCCCTCATAGTTACTTACACACAGTCCTTATATACCTCCTAGTTACACATACACACAGTCCTCATATCCCTCCTAGTTACACATACAGTCCTCATATCCCTCATAGTTACTTACACACAGTCCTTATATACCTCCTAGTTACACATACACACAGTCCTTATATACCTCCTAGTTACACATACACACATTCATCATATCCCTCATAGTCACATACACACAGTCCTCATATCCCTCCTAGTTACACACATTCCTCATATCCCTCCTAGTTACACACACACACACACACACACACACACACACACACACAGTCCTCATATCCCTCCTACTGTAGTTACACACACACAGTCCTCATATCCCTCCTAGTTTGACATACACACTATCCCTCCTAGTTACACACACACAGTCTTCATATCCCTCCTAGTTACACACAGTCCTCATATCCCTCCTGGTTACACATACACACAGTCCTCATATCTCTCCTGGTTACACATACACACAGTCCTCATATCCCTCCTAGTTACACATACACACAGTCCTTACAGTATATACCTCCTAGTTACACATACACACAGTCCTCATATCCCTCCTAGTTACACATACACACAGTCCTCATATCCCTCCTGGTTACACACACACACAGTCCTCATATCCCTCTTAGTTACACATACACACAGTCCTCATATCCCTCCTAGTTACACACACACACACAGTCCTCATATCCCTCATAGTTACACATACACACAGTCATCATATCCCTCCTAGTTACACATACACACAGTCCTCATATCCCTCCTAGTTACACGTACACACAGTCCTCATATCCCTCATAGTTACACATACACACAGTCCTCATATCCCTCCTAGTTACACACAGTCCTCATATCCCTCCTAGTTACACACAGTCCTCATATCCCTCCTAGTTACACACAGTCCTCATATCGCTCCTAGTTACACACAGTCCTCATATCCCTCCTAGTTACACACAGTCCTCATATCCCTCCTAGTTACACACAGTCCCCCACACACATGCATTTCATCAGAGAGGTCAGAGGGCAGGGTCGCCCGCAGTGCAGTGCCACTGGAGACGTTTTTGGGTTCAGTGCCTTGCTCAAAGGCACTTAGGCAGAGATGGTGGGCACCGTAGATGTAATACCAGCCACCGTTCAATCCTCTTTACCTCTCTAGGCCATCCTGCCTCCCCCAAGTCCGATGTAATCAGAGGAAGCCTGCAGACTGGCAGCATCTATAGAGGCTCTTTGGGCCGTTTTTGCTTCCAAAGAGCCTCTATAGCTTTTGTCAGGCATTCTCCGGTTACACCGGACCATTACGCCGGGCTCTCGCACCTGGCCCAACTCCTCGGCGAGCCTCGAGAGTCGAGAGTGCAGACTTTTCTATATCATCGACGTTAGCCTTGATAAATGCAATGTTTTTCTGTCGTTTTTTTTTTTTGAAATGTGCTTTTGATTTATTTCATTTCGGAACGACCGATCGCTCTATTACATACGGTGTAATTAGGGGAACTTGTATTCCTTGGCATATACCGATACGGCGCAGGCTTTTCTAATAACTGCCGTCAATAAATCTTCCGTCTACCTGTCTCGGCGCATAATGGTGGGGTCCTGTTGATGGATGTGCATACCGCTCGGCCCGCAGTAACAAACTGCGACTACCTGACACCTCCGGCTTACGTAAGGAACACGCCTAGGGAGCGTCTGGTACTAAACCGCTTCGCGCGCTAAGCCGCGCTGCAACTCTGTCAATCATTCAAACGGCGGCAGCGGCATCACACACACACACACACACACACACACACACACACACACACACACACACACACACACACACACACACACTGGTCTCCCGGTCTAGTTGGCTATCCGCCAGACTACTTGTCAAAAGGGGTCGGAGGTCACGGGGATCAGGTCAGGTGAGAGTGACAAGATCCTCCCAGTTTTTCTTCTTTTTTTTTTTTTAACCGTTTCATAAATCCTCTCATCATCAGCGGAGGTCACAGGTTAAGATCCAGGAAGCTGCTTTCTTTCATCGAAATCCACCCAGCCCTTTCTCTCCTCCCAGGGTCATCAATCAGCTCCCGCTCTCTCAGTCTAAAGGCCCAGATACAACGATCTTCTTTCAGCAGCTACAGGCAACTATAGGCCATGATCGGATAGTTTCACATCTTTTTATATAAATCGCCGGTAAAAAAAGGCACCGGGACACGATGACTAAAGGGGAGACGACCGAGGTGTAGTACGTTCTGCGTCTGACCAGAGGAGACATGTTCAGAAATCAACAGTCACCCTATTATTTAATATGTGTCGGAATTGTTTTTTAGCGGTTTTGTTTTTGTTTGAGTTTACTGTTTTTTCCAAACCTCCGTGATTGAGTAGGAGCTAGTGACTGGGTCTAAATAACTATTTGATTTGGCTTTTCTCACAGCTGAAGCGCACAAAGTCGTCTAAATGATAGCCACGGTGTAGTAGAGGATCTGGCACGAGGCACTTTAACCCTTTCACTAGCACACTACCAAAGTGTTAGCCCTTTCACTGCGACAATACAGAAGGTTAACCCGTTCTGCGTCTGACTAGAGGAGACGTGTAGTAAGTTCTGCGTCTGACTAGAGGAGACGGCTGACGTGTGCAGTACGTTCTGCGTTTGCACGAGGGAAAACGTTACCCGATTTGTACAAGAAAATGGAGCAGCTTCTGACGAAGATCCACCTGTTTGCCTTTGGAATAACTTCACTGCTACTGTGAAATGGGGATGGAAATGAGAACGCAAGTCGTTTGCACAATCATCCTCACTAGATTCCTTCATCTGTCCTTTCTCACGAAGAACTGGATTAATAGACTCAGTGGAAGTGGGAACAAAGAACAAAGAATCTAGATGAAAAACATTATTTCATCTGATTCGGGTCAGTCTGTCGGGTCATTATGAGCCATTTCGCACTGTGACATCGAGGTACCCCCCCCTCTTAAAAGAATTTGGCACAAAATGGGGAATACCTTGTTCATGCCCATATATGGATCAAGAGCGCTCTCTCCTGTCTCATTCCTGGCTGACTACTTCCGACAAACGGTTAAACATGTAAAGACCCACCGCGTACAGCTGACTGCTGCAGACGCACCACTGCTGTTGGTGTTGAGACACACCGCTGGAACTACGGGCGGACGGGGAATTGTGTGTGTAACTCATCGGCATGGTGGACGGACCATGAGTCAGGCCGGAGGAGTGCTATGATATCATTTTCATTTCAAACCTTTATTTATTCTCCTATGAATCATTATATATAACTGTATGATAGCATGTACAATAATGCTACAATAATATATATATTTATTCTTACTGTGTGTATATATCTATCCACATCTGTCTGTACATACCTGCATATAATCCTAATCTGTAGACACTATGTATATTTATATATATCTGTAAATCTGATTAGCCCAATTACTCAGTAGTACTAATTTATATATTTTATACCGAGTTTAATCACCTGTAGATTGTATATTGCTATTGCACTTTACTGTTACATTTGCACTCTGGTTGAATACACAATAGTGTCATCAACATAAAGATGGGCTTGACAACCATTCAAAGAAGAGACAATTATCATTAATATAACTTATAGTAAAGAGGACGGGACCCAAAATGTAACCCTGCAGAACACCCTTTGTTACAACTGGTTACTTCCTGACTTCACACACTGACACCTGGGCCCCGTTCCCCGTACCTGGTTCAACTAAGTCGATCAAGATGTCATTATCCAGATTCAGTTAACCCGATGTTTGAAGCCGGGATTTTCCTGTTCCTCGAAGGTGGATTCAGTCTCGTTAACTCAAGCCAGACTTGAGACCCAGGATAAGTGCGCGTGCCCGCCTCAGCCGAGAAGGCAGCAAGTGTCGAGAGCAGAGATCCTGATTCTCTAGCGGCATTGATTGATTAATTGATTTAAAACTTTAGTAACATATTGCAGTACGGCTCAATCGCCTCGCCGACAAGTTAAATGCGTTATCTATAGGCTAATTTTAAGTCCCTCATTACCTCAATCAATCAGATTATATTTCTTTAAACTTGCCTGCTGGATTGAATAATCAAATGAGATCTTGCTAGCGAAAATAATTAGTTGAACTGTTATACAGAATAACGATACGGCTCTCTTCCCATTGATTGATGTATGGTCGATCTTTTACTTATCTCCACTGTGGTCTAACGGGTTCTTCTTTTGACTTTCACGCAGACGACCGGGGTTCGAAACCCGGTCTTTTCCTTCTTTTTGCGATGTAGGAATAATTCAATTTGGTGCACGTTGAGAGCTATATAAAGAATGACATCCTTAATGCATGTAAATTTATAATATTTTAACTTACAACTAGGCTACTTTGGCGTATAATCATTAATATTATATTCCAAAAGATTATATTGGAAACACGGGGATTCGAACACCGGTCGCTGGGTTGGCAGGATTGAGCACTACCGCTGCGCCACTGTGCCAGATGGGATAAATTCATTGTTTATACATTAATGAACGAGAGACCCGTGTTTAGAATATTCTTTATTTTGAATGAAGTTTTCTCTCTTTATCCTCATTCATTAATGTGACGTCAACGGCTCATTCAATTTCTCAAATCCGTCAAACAGCGCATCTCATCAGACATCTTAATCCCAGTTACAATTAAAATAACCACATAATGTGTACATCGCACCGAGCGAGCGCCACGGTATATATAACGTGCATTATTTAGGACAAAGTGAATTTAGTATCAGCATTTTTGGTCTATTTTACATTTCAAAAGCCCCCTCTGGAAGAATGGAGCACAAAAACGTAATTCAGAATGGTATAAAGCAGATCCTAGACTGTGGGAATAATTTCAGGAAACGCGCTGTCACTTTCTTTGCAGGGGCGTGGCTGTGCTTCATCCGGCTAACTTGAACTTAAACCCTGCTTTCGACCAGGCTCAAACTTTTTTGTCATGGTGATTTGGACAATCCAGGTACGGGGAGCCGGAAAGTCCGGCTTAAGTCAGACTTAACCGAAAGTTATCCGGCTAACTCAGTTATCCAGGTACGGGGAACGGGGCCCTGACACCAATCACTCACAAGCCTTTCTATCCAAACCAATATTACATAATATTTTTAAGGTCAGAAGATGATAAACTGTATCAAATACTTTTGACAGGTCCACAAAAAGGACAGCTCATTGTTTATTTTTCTCGAATGCAGATATTATATTATTTGTAACTTAATAGTGTTGTGATTAGCTCTAAATCCAGATTGGTGCAGAATTAAAACTGAGTGATTTGAAAGAAAAGGCTTTTGTTGTTTACCAAAGATTCCAAGATTATTTCTAGGCAGGGTCATTTGGAGATTGGGCAGTAAATATTGAAATCATCTCTATCACTACCTTTATGTAAAGGAATCACATTGGCAGAGTGAGTGAGGTTAGAATTATTTTTCCAATTGATCCTCTCCAGTTGAACTCTCGGTATCAGTGCCTTGCAAGGTCCAAGGTCCACCAATAAGAAGGGGTCCTGCGTATTCATTCTCAAACAGATGCCCAGCATGTGTTTATTGAAGGCAAATCCCATTCTGTTCAGAAATCAACAGTCACTATATTTAAGTCATTCCCCGCCAACAACGTTTATATACGTTATTGGGCGCCATCCTTTGAACGCCAACCACGTATATATACGTTATTTGATAGTCGATATTTTTATTCATTATTCATCCGGGGACCTCGGTGTTACCATAAGGAATGAGTCTGAGATCGCCAAAGTGCAATACCGGCCGCATCCAGCTAGACGGCGGTATCGAGCACCCTTTGAAACCTTGTATCTTGGCCTGTGCAATGGTCAAATGTCACCGGGCTCACTTTTCTTTGTCGAGCGAATGGAGCGGTTATAACGATCGGATTGAGAAGCACACACATATATCCCGATGCATGATGTGTGGTGGATTATGTTGACGACACGATCGACACCAATACTGGGACTCGCGATCAGATAATTGGAATATTCTTTTTGGCGTACATCCTAGTGAAGGTAAGGGCTATATGATATCAATCCTGCGTTGATCCAACCATGTCTTCACCCCGATCGCAACATATGTGTGTAACGTTACTCCACAACGTATGCCGTTGGTGACGATCAAAGCATCAAAAAACTGCCCCCCCCCCCCCCCCCCTTTCATGCATTCATGATGAAACATAATACCTGGGATATAGATTTGATTTGGGAATAATAGCGTGTACAGGCAAGAAACGACAACGTTACTCAGCCTTTCGGGAATTACCCCAGACCACGCTATAACAATACTTATATTCACCACGGTATAACACGGGAACGTATGGATGGAAACATTTATTCTTTTTCACATATTGAACGATAGATAGGTGATGTCAAATGGGCCATAGTATTGTATATATAGCTAGAATATAGAATATAGTTATAGCTCTACAAACAAGGAGACGCACTCCTATCTTTTAAAGCGTGGCAGTGCTAGAACGTGCTAGAAGTGTTAGACCGCCGTCTAATCCCCGGCGGTTGTTTGAGTTTACTGCTTTCCAAACCTCCGTGTTTGAGTAGGAGCTTGTAATTGGGTCTAAATAACAATTTGATTTGGCTTTTCTCACAGCTGAAGCGCACGTACTTCTAAGTCGTCTAAGAATTATAGCCACGGTGTGTAGAGGATCTGGCACGAGGCACTTTAACCCTTTCACTAGCACACTACCAAAGTGTTAACCCTTTCACTGCGACAATACAGAAGGTTAACCCTTTCACTGCCACGCGACAACGGGTTAACCCTTTCACAACCGCACTACAGACGGTTGGCCGTCTGTAGTGTGGTAGTGAAAGGGTTAACCTTCTGCAGTGTGGTAGTGAAAGGGTTAAGCAAAAGCTGACAACTCTATGATGGAAGAGCTAGTCCAGGTAAAGGCCTGTTAAACAACTACATTCAGCACACAGTGCACTGAACCCAGATCCTGCAGGACAAATTACAGGCGTATCGTTTCCCGAATGGCCTTCGGTCGGTTATACGATCCTATGTCCCGTCATAAACGTGTAATAATCATAATATCTACAGTATTTGGCGTCTCTCTGAGAGGCAACCTGCTGCAGGGGGAGAGGACCTTCCCTTGGGCCCCAACGGCGTAATACTCCGGCAGCGATACTTGGAGACAGAGACCAAGACGGAGACTGAGACCAAGACTGAGACAGATCCTGGCCTCATCCACTGCCCGGGCTGCCTGCCATCCCTACGCTGCACACACGCGCGCGCACACACACACACACAGACGCACTTACACACACGCACACACACACACACACACACACACACACACACACACACACACAGACACACATACACACACACACACGCACACACACACACAGTGAACACACACACACACACACATACACACACGCGCATACACACACTGTATGCACACACATACACACTGTATGCACACACAGACACACACACACTGTATGCACACACACACACTGTATGCACTGCACACACATACACACACAGACAGTATACACACACAGACACACACACGCACGCGCACACACACACACACTGTATACACACACAGACACACACACACAAGCACAGACACACTGTATGCACACACACACACACACACGCACACTGTATACACACACACACACACTGACACACACACACAAAGACACACACACAAAGACACACACACACACACACTGTATGCACACACAGACACAGACAGACACACACACACACACACTTGCTGGACGAGCAGTCTTCTAAATGCCTTATCACGATCGGAGTGTCTTCCCTTATTAGGGCGCGGGCTCGGGCGCTCGCGGGGCCAAATGAAACGAGACGTTGCCTCACTCTGCTGTGTCCTTAAAGGAACAATTAGCCTACAGCTAATCCCATTAGCCAGCCTGTAAACTGCTCACGTTTTCCATTCAGGCTAATCGAAGGGCCCTTCTCTATGCATCCGAATACCCATCCATCACGCGTAAGTGTATATGGAGGCCTGAGCTGTTTGGCTTTGACCGGGAGCCAGGCCCCGCTGGAAAGATGAATGTAGCTGGCAGGGTCTGTGGGGAGTGTGTCATCCAGGCGTGTGTTTAGGTCATGGCAGGAGAGAGGGAGAGGAGAGAGCAGCGAGATACAGACGGTTTATAACCTTCTCTCAATTGGCTCTTTATGTGAAACCAATGCACACACACAATGGGCATTCATATTCCGAGAGGGAGCCCATCTGCCGCTACATCTTGAAGTAATAGGGAGGTTCCATATAGTCGTCTCCTGTTGCGCAGCAGAGCGCGGGGCGTTTTTATTCCTAAATGTGATGATCGCCGTGAATAGACGGCCCTGTCGCGCGGACCGCGTCGAGCCGGGCGCTGTGGGACATGTGACGCGGCCTCGGACGGCCTCTTTGTGTGCACGTGTGTGTGTGTGCGCGCATGTGTGTGTGTGTGTGTTTAAGATAAGATATTCCCTTTATTGATCCCCTTGGGGGAAATTCGGACGTCATAGCAGCATGGGGGAGGGGAGGTACAGGTATGGGCAGGGTAATAGTAGAAAGACATAAATATAATCAATAAAATTGTATCTGAATATAGAAATATGAGAAAAAGAAACAGTGTAAGCAATATAATTAACTCTGAATATAAAAATATGAGAAAAACAGACAGTGTGTAAACAAAGGTGCAAGACGAGGGTCTGTATGCCCTATCGGTTATATATATGTGTGCATGTGCGTGTATATGTGTATGTGTGTGTATATGTGTGCGTGTGCGTATGGCAGCCATTGAGCCTGCGTAGCCCAAGGTTGGGTGCTACCAGTGGTGGTGAAAGAGGCAATTTCCACCCTACATTGTGGGGAGCGCTTTGAGTGTCTATAAAAGCGCTATATAAATGTAATGAATTATTATTATTATTATTATTATTATTATTGTGTGTATATGTGTGCGTGTGTGTGTGTGTGTGTGTGTGTGTGTGTGTGTGTGTGTGTGTGTGTGTGTGTGTCCTCACCGTCGCCGTTGAGGATGGGCGTGGCGTCACACTTGCTCTCACACTGCTGCATGGTGGTCGGCCGCAGGTTGTCCACACAGTCGTTAGACGGCTGGCCGGTGTAGGACAAGCACTGCACTGTCCTCATCTGCTGCCCCAGGCCACACTGAGCTGAGCACTGAGAGGACGACACAGAGAGAGAGAGGTGGGGTCACAGAGAGGTCAAACACCCTGAGCACGGTGACAACAACACAGAGAGGTCAAACACACTGAGCACTGAGACAACAACACAGAGAGGTCAAACACAATGAGCTGAACACTGTGACAACAACAACACAGAGATGTAGGGTCAAACACACTGATGCAAGACTAATCTAGAGGAGTATAGGTGCTTTCAGCCTCCGTTTTGTGTCCTAACAGGTCGAGGACACCGACCTGGACTTGGTTCTTAGATGCCCAACAACACAGTACCCCACCCCACCAGCAACGCCAATTCATTTTTTCACACCCTGAGGATTAATAATCAGATATATCCTATTTGAGCCAGTTCAGGTAAACTAGTTGGGAATGTGTTGGTTGGATTGTGACGTTACTCCCCCGATCCTGCTCTCTCTCTCCTCTCCTGCTCTCTGCCTCTCTCCTCTCCTGCTCTCTCTCTCTCCTCTCCTGCTCTCTCTCTCTCCTCTCCTGCTCTCTCTCTCTCCTCTCCTGCTCTCTCTCTCTCCTCTCCTGCTCTCTGCCTCTCTCCTCTCCTGCTCTCTGCCTCTCCTCTCCTGCTCTCTGCCTCTCCTCTCCTGCTCTCTCTCTCCTCTCCTGCTCTCTCTCTCCTCTCCTGCTCTCTCTCTCTCCTCTCCTGCTCTCTCTCTCCTCTCCTGCTCTCTGCCTCTCTCCTCTCCTGCTCTCTCTCTCTCCTCTCCTGCTCTCTCTCTCTCCTCTCCTGCTCTCTCTCTCCTCTCCTGCTCTCTCTCTCTCCTCTCCTGCTCTCTCTCTCTTTCTTCTCCTGCTCTCTGCCTCTCTCCTCTCCTGCTCTCTCTCTCCTCTCCTGCTCTCTCTCTCTCCTCTCCTGCTCTCTGCCTCTCTCTCTCCTCTCCTGCTCTCTGCCTCTCTCCTCTCCTGCTCTCTGCCTCTCTCTCTCTCCTCTCCTGCTCTCTCTCTCTCTCCTCTCCTGCTCTCTGCCTCTCTCTCTCTCCTCTCCTGCTCTCTCTCTCTCTCCTCTCCTGCTCTCTGCCTCTCTCTCTCTCCTCTCCTGCTCTCTGCCTCTCTCCTCTCCTGCTCTCTCTCTCCTCTCCTGCTCTCTGCCTCTCCTCTCCTGCTCTCTCTCTCTCCTCTCCTGCTCTCTCTCTCCTCTCCTGCTCTCTCTCTCTCCTCTCCTGCTCTCTGCCTCTCTCTCTCTCCTCTCCTGCTCTCTGCCTCTCTCCTCTCCTGCTCTCTCTCTCTCCTCTCCTGCTCTCTGCCTCTCTCCTCTCCTGCTCTCTGCCTCTCTCCTCTCCTGCTCTCTCTCTCTCCTCTCCTGCTCTCTCTCTCTCCTCTCCTGCTCTCTCTCTCCTCTCCTGCTCTCTCTCTCTGCCCCTCTCCTCTCCTGCTCTCTCTCCTCTCCTGCTCTCTGCCTCTCCTGCTCTCTCTCTCTCCTCTCCTGCTCTCTGCCTCTCCTGCTCTCTCTCTCCTCTCCTGCTCTCTGCCTCTCTCCTCTCCTGCTCTCTCTCTCCTCTCCTGCTCTCTCTCTCTCCTCTCCTGCTCTCTCTCTCTCTCCTCTCCTGCTCTCTGCCTCTCTCTCTCTCCTCTCCTGCTCTCTGCCTCTCTCCTCTCCTGCTCTCTCTCTCTCCTATCCTGCTCTCTCTCTCCTCTCCTGCTCTCTCTCTCTCTCCTCTCCTGCTCTCTCTCTCCTCTCCTGCTCTCTCTCTCTCCTCTCCTGCTATCTGCCTCTCTCCTCTCCCCCTCTCTTCCTCTCTCCTCACCTGCTCTCTTCCTCTATCCCCCTCTCCTCTCTGCTTCTCTCCTCTATCCTCCTCCTCTCCCCTCTCTCTCCCCCTCGCATCCTCTTCCTCTTCTCCTTCTTCTCTCTCCCTCTCTCTCTCTCATTTATATAATATAATATAGCGTATAATCGTTCTACTATTACCCTGCCCATACCTCTACCTCCCCTCCCACATGCTGCTATGACGCCCGAATTTCCCCAAGGGATCTATAAAGGAATATCTTATATCTTATATCTTATCTTCCCCCTTCCCTCTCTCTCTCCTCCCCTCTTCCTCTCTCCTCCTCCTCCTCCTCTCCTCCTCCTCCTCCCCTCTCCTCCTCCTCCCCTCTCCTCCTCCTCCTCCCCTCCTCCCCTCTCATCCCCCTCCCCTCTCCTCCTCCTCCCCTCCTCCCCTCTCCTCCTCCTCCTCCCCTCCTCCTCCTCCTCCCCTCCTCCTCTCTCTCCTCCCC
>NC_140175.1:20395475-20397975 GCF_963971535.1 Notolepis coatsorum
GCCTTACATCATCAAACGGAATGTATACAGAATTAACAATGTGTTTCAAACATCTGCGCTGGCTTTCATTTCTCCGGCTCATAAAATCCTGGGGTATTCTAAAACAACCCGTGTTTACGCCGCCTCTCCCCCCCCCCCCCCCCCCCCCATACGGCGCTTCCTCCTCAGACTGTGAGGACCAGCGTGTGTCTCTCCTCAGACTGTGAGGACCAGCGTGTGTCTCTCCTCAGACTGTGAGGACCAGCGTGTGTCTCTCCTCAGACTGTGAGGACCAGCGTGTCTCTCTCCTCAGACTGTGAGGACCAGCGTGTGTCTCTCCTCAGACTGTGAGGACCAGCGTGTCTCTCTCCTCAGACTGTGAGGACCAGCGTGTGTCTCTCCTCAGACTGTGGTGTCTCTCCTCAGACTGTGAGGACCAGCGTGTGTCTCTCCTCAGACTGTGAGGACCAGCGTGTGTCTCTCCTCAGACTGTGAGGACCAGCGTGTGTTGTTGAGGTGTACCTTCCTCCTGCCATCTTGTTGAGGTGTACCTCCTCCCGCCATCTTGTTGAGGAGGTACCCCCTCCTGCCATCTTGTTGAGGTGTACCCCCTCCTGCCATCTTGTTGAGGTGTACCCCCTCCTGCCATCTTGTTGAGGTGTACCCCCTCCTGCCATCTTGTTGAGGTGTACCCCCTCCTGCCATCTTGTTGTACACAAGTCTGCAAGTCGCTTTGGATAAAAGCATCGGCTAAAAACTACTAAACGTAAAAACAAGGCGTGTCCAAAACACGAGAGAAGCCTCTGGCGTATTAATGACGGCATACACAACGAGATATAGAAATAATTTGTATTTGCAGAGCGGCCAAGAAGCACGCACACGCACACGCACACACACACACACACACGTGCGCACACACACACACACACACATGCACGCACACAAGCGATTGGCAGAGGTCCGAAGCCCCATTACCCAAAAGCATTTCATTCCTCATTTTCCAATTTACCATTTCAGACGTGATTGAACTCCGTCTGACCGCTCTCTCTCTCCCAGTCGCAGCCGAGAGGCTAAGCACCGCTGGCCGCCGAACACACACACATATTCCACACATATACATGTATATTAGGCCGGCAGGCTTCATAAAGTAAACTAGCCAATACAATTAAACACAGGTGGTCATTTTTTTTCGGGGCTCTCGTTTTTTTTTGGCATAAAACAAACACTGAAAATAGTTAACATATGAAGTTATAAATCATTGCTGTTTTATTTCTTCAAAACACATTTTTTTTACGGCGAGGACTCCTTGAAGGCAAATTAATATCGCCAGTCATAATCATTCCTGTGGAAGATATTTCTTTTCTGCGGGTATCGACTCACGATAAGAGGGGGGTACCCGGGCCGTGCGGGCCATTTTCATTTGACGTTCGCGAGAAAACGGTCCGTCCGATCCGTAAAGCAAACCAAGGAGAAATTATAATAATAACCCAAGCGTGATTTCTACCTCAGATCGTCTCACGAAATACCAAGATCCAAAGTATACATATTATTTATATTTAAGTAATTTAGCTGACGCTTTTATCCAAAGCGACTTACAAGTTCTGTGCCTGAAGTCAGCAGGAAGGGTACTCGCTTTCAACTCTTTCAGCTGAGTAACAATGTTCATCAAACAGTGCTGAAACTTAGGCGCTGCAGTGTTGAGTGCATAGTCATCATTTGGTCGTCCTCAAACACGAGCTTGACAACGGAGTCTCCAGTCTTCTCGGCTTTCCATACACGCAGCAAGCTCCACAGACTTCTCCACCCCGTGCATCTCTCCTATAAGCACGTCCACGTATGTCGGCGTGGGACGTCCTCGTGATCGACGCCCCCGTGTGATGGATCCCACAGTACCATCGGAATCTCTCTATGTCTGTGGCAATGGCCGGCAAGTTTCATCCTCCTGGCCGCCACTTTCTCACTCATCCTTGGTAGCCCCCCATACTGCTGCTTGTTGGTAACATGCTTGCTCTGGTCGATGTTTAGCACCGCACGCAGCATTGTGGTGTAGCACCCATCCAGAGACTTCTGCAGGGTGGGCTTCAGGGTCCAGCTTTCACAGCCATAATTATAGGAGGACCGACTCCACACAGTCGCATGGGAAAAGTTCAACTTGATGTGTCGGGGGAGATTGGAGTTCCACACACTAGTCATGCCATTCAGGGCCCTCCATGCCAGCGCTTTCCTCACCTTGAGGTCCAGTAAGGTTACACATACTCTGGGGCAGGGTGTGTATATAGAGTATCAGTAGTAGTAGAGACATATTTGTATAGTAGGTAGTAATATAGGCAAGGAAGATTATTTAGTGGAAACGTTTTATCTTTTGTTTATTTTATTTTATTTTAAACCTTTTTATTCGTATTCATTTTAATGATTTCTTGTTTTAAACCTTTTTAATTCTATTTAAAATGTTGTTTTCCTTCTGCTGTGAAGCACCTTGAGAGCTCACTGAGTTTAAAGTGTGCTATATAAATGAAATCTA
>NC_140175.1:20402975-20412975 GCF_963971535.1 Notolepis coatsorum
AAAATGTAATCAAGTTGATTAGCAGACTTTGACAGGCTCTAGCGTGAAGGTAGTGGTATGACATGAAACTAGACAACCTAGATAATCCAAAGACTGTTGACCTCCCACCTCAAGATATCTGAATGGAAATGGGTTCTATGAGTCTCCTCTTTATGGACATGCCCGATTTATACTAATATCATGCAGTTTTAGGGCAAATGCATCAAGATTTATGCATGTAGTACAAATTATGTTATTTTCGAAAAAAATATTATACTGTATGTGCATGGTTCTGCATAGACAGTCTACAGAATTTCATGAATTAGGCCTGACTGAAAGGCTGAGGCTCTTGTCTCAATGACTCTTGACTGTATTCACGTGTGATGATGAAATGGAACCACTGATGTGGCTACTATGGGGACTATGGCACTGACACGTGTAACCTTTAGAGTATGGCTTATTGTTTTGGATGAACTGGAGTCATGACTGAGAACACTAATCTAGGGTTAGGGTTAGTAAAGCTAGAGTCGTGCTCCTCTGCTCAATTTGGTTAACTTGACAGTGAGAGTGATTTCAATGCAATGCAACTTAACTGAAATATAACCATTTAAAAATGGGCCATAATGGTGATTTATCTTGTTTCCAGTCCAGTTGTCATCTAGGTGTTGGATTCTAGTCCAATTTCCATCTAGGGGTTGGATTCTAGTCCAATTTTCATCTAGGTGTTGGATTCTAGTCCAATCTTCATATAGGGGTTAACTTGGATTATAGTCCAATCTTCATCTAGGTGTTGGATTCTAGTCCAATCTTCATCTAGGTGGTGGATTCTAGTCCAATGTTCATCTAGGTGTTGGATTCTAGTCCAGTGTTCATCTAGTTGTTGGATTCTAGTCCAGTGTTCATCTAGGTGTTGGATTCTAGTCCAATGTTCATCTAGATAATAATAATAATAACTTTATTTGTATAGCACTTTTCATACAGAGGTTGCAGTTCAAAGTGCTTAGATGTTGGATTCTAGTCCAATGTTCATCTAGATGTTGGATTCTAGTCCAATGTTCATCTAGATGTTGGATTCTAGTCCAATGTTCATCTAGGTGTTGGATTCTAGTCCAATTTGCATCTAGATGTTGGATTCTAGTCCAATGTTCATCTAGGTGTTGGATTCTAGTCCAATGTTCATCTAGATGTTGGATTCTAGTCCAGTGTTCATCTAGGTGTTGGATTCTAGTCCAGTGTTCATCTAGGTGTTGGATTCTAGTCCAGTGTTCATCTAGGTGTTGGATTCTAGTCCAGTGTTCATCTAGGTGTTGGATTCTAGTCCCGCGGGCCAAACTGGTGACAAAGGGTTTCCGGTCCTTTGCAGTGACGGTGCCGACACTGTGGAATAAGCTCCCGCTCAACATCAAGTCTGCCAACACCGTACAGACCTTCAAGGCCTTGCTTAAAACCCACCTTTTCGCTCTAGATCTGGGGTTCGCAAACCTTTTCATATCGCGACCCCATTTAATTTTCTGGGGACCCCACACTTAATGTATCGCGTAAAACCCGTAGTTTGAGAACCACTGCTCTAGAGATGATCATTGAGTTACTTTGCTGTTGTGTTGTGTGTCTGAGGTGTTCTTATGTTCTCTGTCTGTCCGTCTGCCTGGTTCCCTGTCTCCATTGTCCTGTCTATTTATTCGTATAATTTTTTTCCCCGGGCTGCGCCCCCGAACCGATGTAAAAATTGGCTGGGGGGGAGGGGGGGGGCGCATTATAAATGAAAACATCATATCATATCATTATCATCATATAATTTCCTATGTGATTATTGTTGCTCTCAAAATGCATTACAATGCATAGATTTATACTAAAGTCTTCATAATCTTCCCAGGGGGGGGGGGGGCGCCCCAGCGAGGCCACGGCTCCTGACCTCAGTATTTAAAGAATCCTGCCTGCCGCTCTGTTAGCAGCTTCTGCTATGGACTTGAAACCCCTTCCTTAGCTTCTTGTGTGTTTTTTTTTTTTTAACATTACAAACCCTTCCAGGCTTGACAACTGGGGAAGAAACACTATTTATTGTTACATGAAACCCGTTGCTTTTGGGCTAAAAGGTTTGGTTTAGTCATTCTTGAGGCCATGGTCAACATTTCACTGTGGGTTCAGACTTAGAATATTTTGGCCCCTGTCCACTGTAAGAACTCGCCGCGGAGAACCGCGCTGTCAAACCCCCAGCTCACGGGTTCCAGAACCGTTTCCATGGTAAACAGGGAGGTTCTACATGAAGAGCTGCAGAGTGGATCAGGAGGTGTCGCTAAACGGGAGTGGGGGGGGGGGGAGTTAGCGGTGTTCTCTCCATTGTGATTGGTCAAGAAAATGCCCTTAATGATGAGGTGCAAGCCCTTAATTAACCCCTTAAGCCCGACAGGCCCAGTACGGGGGCCGGATTTAAATCACGTCATAATAAAATAGATCTATACAGTCTGTATTAATGTTGCATTTGCAGTGTAATCGCAATGTCCTGGGTTCGAATCCGGCCCAGGACTTGTGTTGCATGTCCTCCCCATCTCTTCACCCAACTTTCCTCTCTGCCTGTCCTGTCCATAATAAAAGCTGTAAAATGCAGAAAAAACATATATATAAAAAATTAAGAAAACAGCAGTCAAAGTGTATATTTTCAGCACTACGTTTGTTGAGTGAAAGATATTCATAAATATCTGGGCGCATCCCGGCGGAAACCGGATGAATTAGATGCGAGGAAATAACGTGTCATGAAAGCATTGTAGTCCTAAGACAGAGGAGACCCATGGCTTTCAATGGACATCGAAATTTCATAAAGCTACACTACCCAGCTCACACCAGCCACTGTGAAAGCTGCTGAAAATATTTGTTGTGAAAAATGCTGACGTTATTTTTATGATTATATCTCAAATCTAAACGTTATTGCCATAAAATAGAAGGTAGTTTGTTTCTTTACCTTTCTGTGAACGTCTAGAAAAAAAACGTGTCTCAATCTGATGAAAAATGGCGGAGCTATTTACATTATAAAAAGTAACTGTACTTACAGTCGATTTCAGTCACAGTCTCTGCTGCCCTGTAACGGGCGCCTGGTGGTACTAAATCCAGATTGGATTCTGCCATTGGAAAGAGGAGATTTGGCCCGATCCATAGATATATGACCTGGCCATAATAAGGTAATTTATAGGCCTGATATTCTATATTCTATATTCATATTGCATATGTCCGGATGGCAAAATTCAGCACTCCAAAACCCCTTGTAAATCATCTGCCCTTTGCTTAGATTTTCTGTACACTTGATCTCAAGAAGGTGAATGAGCTCAGTGGCTTTTTCACGTCTGGTCAATGTTAGCATAGTGTTATTCACCATCAAATTATTTTCTTTTTAAAATAATAATAATTTATATTCTCCTTTGGTTCATTATAATTTACTCAAGCATAGTAACAGACACAATATTTCTGACTCTGTGAATACATTTCCTGAGGTCCATAGATGTCCCTAGATACCAAGAACATGCTAATGGCCATGTAGAAGTGGAGCAATCTTCCATTTTCTTGGGTATGTACTTTTAGGCGAATTTTCTGAAAATATGGCTAGGGCTTAAGAGGTTAATGATGAGCTGCAGGCCCTTAACTCATCCAGCGCCAGGGGTCGCTGTCTACCTTCTGGCTAGAACGCCATCGCTTTAATCAATGGGGAGACTGCGAAATTTGCGAGTGCTTAAAATATATCTTATATTATAGCTATGGGTCTAATAACACTGTCGATTGTCAGTGAGTTGCTTCTAGTCAACATGCAAAAAACAGATCCGTACATTTCCGTTTGATACCGTTTTGAATATGAGTATAGCTTTGGTGATTCTTAGTAATCCCAGCAAAAGACGCGATAATAGCGTTTTAGTGGAATACACTTATCACGTTGTCATTTTTCGCCTGATTATCGAATCAGATGTATCGCAGATGTATCGTTGTAAACGCTCGTCCGGCCGGAGTATTTAAACCCCGCCCGCACGGCTCAGATCGGCCCAGAAAAGAAACTACACCATTTCTAATGGAGTGCAATACCGGCGGTATTTGCCCTTTTGCGAGCTCAGACCCATTCCCAATGATAACATCAGGCTGGATGGATGAAAAATGAATGGATATAGCTAATAAAAGAAATGACGATTAAAACCAGAGATTTCTCGGGTTTGGCGCCCAGCGCATGGCGAGTTAACCCGAGATATCTCGGGTCTGGCCCTGAATGTGTTAATGATGAGCTGCAGGCCCTTAATGATGAGGCGTAGGCCTTTAATGATGAGGCGTAGGCCTTTAATGATGAGGCGCAGGCCTTTAATGATGAGGCGCAGGCCTTTAATGATGAGGCGCAGGCCTTTAATGATGAGCTGCAGGCCTTTAATGATGAGGCGCAGGCCTTTAATGATGAGGCGCAGGCCTTTAATGATGAGCTGCAGGCCTTTAATGATGAGCTGCAGGCCTTTAATGATGAGGCGCAGGCCTTTAATGATGAGGCGCAGGCCTTTAATGATGAGGTGCAGGCCTTTAATGATGAGGCGCAGGCCTTTAATGATGAGCTGCAGGCCTTTAATGATGAGGCGCAGGCCTTTAATGATGAGGCGCAGGCCTTTAATGATGAGCTGCAGGCCTTTAATGATGAGCTGCAGGCCTTTAATGATGAGGCGCAGGCCTTTAATGATGAGGCGCAGGCCTTTAATGATGAGCTGCAGGCCCTTAATGATGAGGCGCAGGCCTTTAATGATGAGCTGCAGGCCTTTAATGATGAGCTGCAGGCCTTTAATGATGAGCTGCAGGCCCTTAATGATGAGGCGTAGGCCTTTAATGATGAGCTGCAGGCCTTTAATGATGAGGCGTAGGCCTTTAATGATGAGGCGCAGGCCTTTAATGATGAGCTGCAGGCCTTTAATGATGAGGCGCAGGCCTTTAATGATGAGGCGCAGGCCTTTAATGATGAGCTGCAGGCCTTTAATGATGAGGCGCAGGCCTTTAATGATGAGGCGCAGGCCTTTAATGATGAGGCGCAGGCCTTTAATGATGAGGCGCAGGCCCTTAATGATGAGCTGCAGGCCCTTAATGATGAGGCGCAGGCCTTTAATGATGAGGCGCAGGCCTTTAATGATGAGGCGCAGGCCCTTAATGATGAGCTGCAGGCCCTTAATGATGAGGCGTAGGCCATTTAATGATGAGCTGCAGGCCTTTAATGATGAGGCGTAGGCCTTTAATGATGAGGCGCAGGCCTTTAATGATGAGGTGCAGGCCTTTAATGATGAGCTGCAGGCCCTTAATGATGAGCTGCAGGCCCTTAATGATGAGCTGCAGGCCCTTAATGATGAGCTGCAGGCCCTTAATGATGAGCTGCAGGCCCTTAATGATGAGCTGCAGGCCCTTAATGATGAGGCGCAGGCCCTTAATGATGAGGCGTAGGCCATTTAATGATGAGCTGCAGGCCCTTAATGATGAGCTGCAGGCCTTTAATGATGAGCTGCAGGCCCTTAATGATGAGGCGTAGGCCTTTAATGATGAGCTGCAGGCCTTTAATGATGAGGCGCAGGCCTTTAATGATGAGCTGCAGGCCTTTAATGATGAGGCGTAGGCCTTTAATGATGAGGCGCAGGCCCTTAATGATGAGGCGTAGGCCTTTAATGATGAGGCGCAGGCCTTTAATGATGAGCTGCAGGCCTTTAATGATGAGCTGCAGGCCTTTAATGATGAGGCGCAGGCCTTTAATGATGAGCTGCAGGCCTTTAATGATGAGGCGTAGGCCTTTAATGATGAGGCGTAGGCCTTTAATGATGAGGCGCAGGCCCTTAATGATGAGCTGCAGGCCCTTAATGATGAGGCGCAGGCCTTTAATGATGAGGTGCAGGCCTTTAATGATGAGGCGTAGGCCTTTAATGATGAGCTGCAGGCCTTTAATGATGAGCTGCAGGCCTTTAATGATGAGGCGTAGGCCTTTAATGATGAGCTGCAGGCCTTTAATGATGAGGCGTAGGCCTTTAATGATGAGCTGCAGGCCTTTAATGATGAGCTGCAGGCCTTTAATGATGAGCTGCAGGCCCATAATGATGAGCTGCAGGCCCTTAATGATGAGCTGCAGGCCTTTAATGATGAGCTGCAGGCCCTTACTGATGAGCTGCAGGCCCTTAATGATGAGGCGTAGGCCTTTAATGATGAGGCGCAGGCCTTTAATGATGAGGCGCAGGCCTTTAATGATGAGCTGCAGGCCTTTAATGATGAGGCGCAGGCCTTTAATGATGAGGCACAGGCCTTTAATGATGAGGCGCAGGCCCTTAATGATGAGCTGCAGGCCCTTAATGATGAGGCGCAGACCCTTAATGATGAGCTGCAGGCCCTTAATGATGAGCTGCAGGCCCTTAATGATGAGCTGCAGGCCCTTAATGATGAGCTGCAGGCCCTTAATGATGAGCTGCAGGCCCTTAATGATGAGCTGCAGGCCCTTAATGATGAGGCGCAGGCCTTGTACATACCTGCATATAATCCTTTTTACATATCTGTAGATACTATATCTATATCTGCACATATCCCTTACCTACTCTTACTAGTTACGCTGCTGGCCAGTATGACTTACTACCACAGTGTCTTTATACCTGTATCACTGTACATATTATACTACAACTCTGTACATACATCTGATCAGCACTATATTGCTCAGTAGTACTAATATATTATATATATATATATATATATATATATATATATATATATATATATATATATAGTTTAATCACCTGTACATTGTATATTACTATTGCACTTTACTGTTACATTTGCACTCTGGTTGGATGCCAAACCTCTTTTCGTTGTACTTGTGCTGCATGATGACAATACACTTGAATCTAATGTAATCTAACGTAATTAATGGTTTGGGGTGAAGAAGACATTCAACGTTAGTTCGTTCGAGTCGCTTTGTCAGCGCTTTCCACCATCTCAGAACCTTCAGAGGTGTTTGGAAGAGCCCTGGTGAAATGTCTGCTTCCACGTCCTCTGCCGTTGAACCAAAGCTCTTGTTCTAAACTGGGCTGAAGAGCGTTGGACTTCACTTTTGAGGTTCTGAAAGGTTCTTTTACAGAAAGTCCCTCAGCGTCCTTTGACTTTGCAGGACAGCGGTTCTGGGACGGCGTCTCTCCCCGGCGTACCGGGACATAACGCAGAGCAGCTCGTTGAGAGAAATTACACCATATTCACGACTCTGGCTAAAATATGGAAAACACATATTGGATTTATTAAAGGCTGAAACTCAAGCAATAAAGTAATGATTTCTGGAAACCCAATCTCAAATTATGATACTTGGTTTCCGCCACACACTACTCTCCAGTATTTGTGGAATTATCGGTTGGGTCGGATTTACACAATGACACACATAGAGGATACTAAGAAGTGAATATTTGAGATGGTTAAAACTATTTAGAGAGCAAATTAAAGCACCCGCAGTTTATTATGCTATAACACCAACATGCTTGCGTTGCAACAAAGTTCACCAGAAGGACTTCACTCGGTAGCCAGTATTCTTCTCGTACTGTAGGCTGGCTGCACAGTCTAGCTTTACAGAAACCACACTGTATATTTGACTCTATAGTGAGCCGGTGTTAAAGGGGAACTATCTTATAAATGGCCTTTTTGAGTGTTTAGCATTGTTTCCTAGCTATGTGAACTTATATTAATATGATCTATGTCTCTAATTCTCATATTGGCGCATTATTCCAATTCTCCTCTCACAATATTCACCCTCACTGAACTGAGTCATCTGAAAATGTGATGATTTGTGATGTCAGAGAGACACCGCTGCATGATGATGTGGCTGTGTGGCATCAGGTACATGATGAGCTGCACACAGTGGTTGGAGCCCAGCCTCAAAACGGCTTAAGATCTTGAGGTAGAAAAATGCTGTTTTTGAGGACTTGATTAGAAATACAAAACAATGAATAAAAAAAAATAAAAAATTACAGAGGTGTTCCATAGACTCACAGGAATTGTGTAAAAGTGCCAAAATAGTGAAAGAAATAGTAAAATAGTTCCCCTTTAAATGTACTCTCATATCGTACTATTGTACTACCGAGTCAAACATGCACCACGATTTAAAGGCCCAATCTGTAATTGTCTTGACCATATAAATTTGAGGTATATTCACATACGTAGTAATGTTATACATAATGTTAACTTGTGGCGGCTGGGTGGCGCAGCGGCCTAAGCACTCGTCACCAACGCAAGAGACACCGGTATCGAATCCGGCTGTCAGCGTTGCCTCCGGCTTGGGCCGGCCGTCATACTGGCTCAATTGGCAGAGTCAGTGGGAGGGAAGCCGGTGGGGTGGTATTCTGGTCGTTGTAAACAGCGACTCCTACAGGTCGGTCAGGGCACCTGCACAGCAAAGAAGGGATATGTTGAAGGTAGTGTGACCTCCCACGCGTTACACTTCACCAATGAGAGTCCGCGCTGGCAGGTGAAAAGAGGTTGCTGACTGTCTCCTATGTGACGGAGGAAGCATCTGATAGACTTCAGGACTCCCTAGACCGACCAGTGGGGGGCACATGCGAGCAACGACCAGGAAGGGGAGGGGGGAATTGGCATAACGACGAAATTGGGATGGGAGAAAAATCGGAGAAAAACAGGAGAAAAAGTGGATAAAAAAAAAAATAATAATAATGTTAACTTGTGTTAAGTATAATTTAATATACGGTGAGATATGGTCAGGGACATTACCACTAGCCCTAGAGACCAGCACGTTTAATGCCACCCCAGAGGAGGACAGACTTTGTTGGTTGTCAATATCCCAGTGTACCCAACCCCCCCCACCCAACCTCCTCCAATGTACAGTTTCTACGTCAAATGTATATACTCCCTTTTCATGACTCCTTCTGTATCACAAACAGTACTGTATTTGCAAATCTGATATGTCATAAATGTATAGATGTAGCAGTACTGACTATCTGTATGTCATGTATGTCATATATGTCCTGATGAATTGAAAATGGGGGACCCTGATGTAAACAAGACGAAAGTCTTTCTCTGGTCTGCATCCCCTTAACAATTGTGTGTATTGAGCCGTACTGTATTGTACCCATTCTGCAATCTGTTAATAAAGTTTTCAATCAATCAATCAATGTGTGAGTTAGAGGTGACATTGATAAACTTTTTTAGTAAAATGTCCTCCATGTATTTAGATTTTCTTGAGCCGGATCAATATGAACACCATGTCTTAAAATCAAATTTTCTTAAAACAAGTAAAGAAGAATCTGCCAACCCACCTCAAACCCTGCCCTCTTTTGTTGGTCCTCCAATCGCAACAGTTGCTGCCCTCTTTACTAGTTTTAGTCTTGCTCATTTTATATTCTTTTTTACTCTCTTGCTAGCTTTTATGTTATTTTACAATGTAGCGCTTTGAAATTTGCTCCACGATCATAAAGCGCCCTACAAATTAAATATATTATTATTATTATTATTATTATTATTATTATTATTATTATTATTATTATTATTATTATTATTATTATTATTATTATTATTATTATTATTATTATTATTATTATTATTATTATTATTATTATTATTATTATTATTATCGTTTTAAGAACAGCGTGAGAAATCCCTTTGACTTGTTCTGTGAAAAAAGGTTTAGAGAACTCAAATATGAGCTTAAAATTGTTTCCTTTTGTTTCCACACAGTGGCGTGGCGTGGCGGCGGCGGTCTTACCTCCCGCGCAGGTGGCAGAACATTCTGACCAGGGCAGGTGGTGCCAGCTGAAGCCCACCTCGTTGTCCCCGCTTCCTGTCCGCTGGATGGGCACGTTGAACTTGTAGCGGATGCCCAGGTTCTGTTCTTGAAGGAGCACCTGTACAGGAGGCGGGTGAGAGAGGGGTCTTATAGCGATTACATAGTCAGTCAGGAGGAGTCCCTGTACAAGCAGCGGGTGAGAGAGGGGTCTTATAGCGATTACATAGTCAGTCAGGAAGAGCCCCTGTACAAGCAGCGGGTGAGAGAGGGGTC
>NC_140175.1:20417975-20457975 GCF_963971535.1 Notolepis coatsorum
ATATGTGGCACACACACACTACTATATGTGGCACACACACACACTACTATATGTGGCACACACACACTACTATATGTGGCACACACACACTACTATATGTGGCACACACACACTACTATATGTGGCACACACACACTACTATATGTGGCACACACACACACTACTATATGTGGCACACACACACTACTATATGTGGCACACACACACTACTATATGTGGCACACACACACTACTATATGTGGCACACACACACACTACTATATGTGGCACACACACACTACTATATGTGGCACACACACACACTACTATATGCAGCACACACACACTACTATATGTGGCACACACACACTACTATATGTGGCACACACACACTACTATATGTGGCACACACACACACTACTATATGTGGCACACACACACTACTATATGTGGCACACACACACTACTATATGTGGCACACACACACTACTATATGTGGCACACACACACTACTATATGTGGCACACACACACTAACTATATGTGGCACACACACACACTACTATATGTGGCACACACACACTACTATATGTGGCACACACACACTACTATATGTGGCACACACACACACTACTATATGTGGCACACACACACTACTATATGTGGCACACACACACTACTATATGTGGCACACACACACTACTATATGTGGCACACACACACTACTATATGCAGCACACACACACTACTATATGTGGCACACACACACTACTATATGTGGCACACACACACTACTATATGTGGCACTACACACACTACTATATGTGGCACACACACACTACTATATGTGGCACACACACACACTACTATATGTGGCACACACACACTACTATATGTGGCACACACACACTACTATATGTGGCACAAACACTACTATATGTGGCACACACACACTACTATATGTGGCACACACACACTACTATATGTGGCACAAACACTACTATATGTGGCACACACACACTACTATATGTGGCACACACACACTACTATATGTGGCACACACACACTACTATATGTGGCACACACACACTACTATATGTGGCACAAACACTACTATATGTGGCACACACACACTACTATATGTGGCACACACACACTACTATATGTGGCACAAACACTACTATATGTGGCACACACACACTACTATACGTGGCACACACACACTACTATATGTGGCACAAACACTACTATATGTGGCACACACACACTACTATATGTGGCACACACACACTACTATATGTGGCACACACACACACTACTATATGCAACACACACACACTACTATATGCAGCACACACACACTACTATACGCGGCACACACACACTACTATATGTGGCACACACACACTACTATATGCAACACACACACACTACTATATGTGGCACACACACACTACTATACGTGACACACACACACTACTATACGTGACACACACACACTACTATATGTGGCACACACACACACACTACTATATGCAGCACACACACACTACTATACGTGACACACACACACTACTATATGTGGCACACACACACTACTATATGTGGCACACACACACTACTATATGTGGCACACACACACACACTACTATATGTGGCACACACACTACTATATGAGGCACACACACACACTACTATATGCGGCACACACACACTACTATATGCGGCACACACACACTACTATATGTGGCACACACACACTACTATATGTGGCACACACACTACTATATGTGGCACACACACACACTACTATATGTGGCACACACACACACTACTATATGTGGCACACACACACTACTATATGTGGCACACACACACTACTATATGCGGCACACACACTACTATATGCGGCACGCACACACTACTATATGCGGCACACACACACTACTATATGTGGCACACACACACACTACTATATGCGGCACGCACACACTACTATATGTGGCACACACACACTACTATATGTGGCACACACACACTACTATATGCAGCACACACACACTACTATATGTGGCACACACACACTACTATATGCGGCACACACACACTACTATATGTGGCACACACACACTACTATATGCAGCACACACACACTACTATATGTGGCACACACACACACTACTATATGTGGCACACACACACTACTATATGTGGCACACACACTACTATATGTGGCACACACACACTACTATATGCGGCACACACACACTACTATATGTGGCACACACACACTACTATATGCGGCACACACACACTACTATATGTGGCACACACACACTACTATATGTGGCACACACACACTACTATATGTGGCACACACACACTACTATATGTGGCACACACACACTACTATATGTGGCACACACACACACTACTATATGTGGCACACACACACTACTATATGCGGCACACACACTACTATATGTGGCACACACACTACTATATGCGGCACACACACTACTATATGTGGCACACACACACTACTATATGTGGCACACACACACTACTATACGTGGCACACACACACTACTATATGTGGCACACACACACTACTATATGCGGCACACACACACTACTATATGTGGCACACACACACTACTATATGTGGCACACACACACTACTATATGCGGCACACACACTACTATATGTGGCACACACACACTACTATATGTGGCACACACACACTACTATATGTGGCACACACACACTACTATATGCGGCACACACACTACTATATGTGGCACACACACACTACTATATGTGGCACACACACACTACTATATGTGGCACACACACACACTACTATATGTGGCACACACACACTACTATATGCAGCACACACACACTACTATATGTGGCACACACACACTACTATATGTGGCACACACACACACTACTATATGCGGCACACACACACTACTATATGTGGCACACACACACTACTATATGTGGCACACACACACTACTATATGCGGCACACACACACTACTATATGTGGCACACACACACACTACTATATGTGGCACACACACACTACTATATGCGGCACACACACACTACTATATGTGGCACACACACACACTACTATATGTGGCACACACACTACTATATGTGGCACACACACACTACTATATGCGGCACACACACACTACTATATGCGGCACACACACACTACTATATGTGGCACACACACACTACTATATGTGGCACACACACACTACTATATGTGGCACACACACTACTATATGTGGCACACACACACACTACTATATGCGGCACACACACACTACTATATGTGGCACACACACACTACTATATGCGGCACACACACACTACTATATGTGGCACACACACACACTACTATATGTGGCACACACACTACTATATGTGGCACACACACACACTACTATATGCGGCACACACACACTACTATATGTGGCACACACACACTACTATATGCAGCACACACACACTACTATACGTGGCACACACACACTACTATATGCGGCACACACACACTACTATATGTGGCACACACACACACTACTATATGTGGCACACACACACACTACTATATGTGGCACACACACACACTACTATATGCAGCACACACACACTACTATATGCGTCACACACACACTACTATATGCGGCACACACACACTACTATATGTGGCACACACACACTACTATATGCGGCACACACACACTACTATATGCGGCACACACACACTACTATATGTGGCACACACACACTACTATATGCGGCACACACACTACTATATGTGGCACACACACACTACTATATGTGGCACACACACACTACTATATGTGGCACACACACACTACTATATGCGGCACACACACTACTATATGTGGCACACACACACTACTATATGTGGCACACACACACTACTATATGTGGCACACACACACTACTATATGTGGCACACACACACACTACTATATGTGGCACACACACACTACTATATGTGGCACACACACACACTACTATATGTGGCACACACACACTACTATATGTGGCACACACACACACTACTATATGCGGCACACACACACTACTATATGTGGCACACACACACTACTATATGTGGCACACACACACACTACTATATGTGGCACACACACACACTACTATATGTGGCACACACACACTACTATATGCGGCACACACACACACTACTATATGCGGCACACACACACTACTATATGCGGCACACACACACTACTATATGTGGCACACACACACTACTATATGTGGCACACACACACTACTATATGCGGCACACACACACTACTATATGTGGCACACACACACTACTATATGTGGCACACACACTACTATATGTGGCACACACACACTACTATATGCGGCACACACACTACTATATGTGGCACACACACACTACTATATGTGGCACACACACACTACTATATGTGGCACACACACACTACTATATGCGGCACACACACTACTATATGTGGCACACACACACTACTATATGTGGCACACACACACTACTATATGCGGCACACACACACTACTATATGTGGCACACACACACTACTATATGTGGCACACACACTACTATATGTGGCACACACACACTACTATATGTGGCACACACACACTACTATATGTGGCACACACACACTACTATATGTGGCACACACACACACACTACTATATGTGGCACACACACACTACTATATGTGGCACACACACTACTATATGCAGCACACACACACTACTATATGCGGCACACACACACTACTATATGCGGCACACACACACTACTATATGCGGCACACACACACTACTATATGTGGCACACACACACTACTATATGTGGCACACACACTACTATATGTGGCACACACACACTACTATATGTGGCACACACACACTACTATATGTGGCACACACACACTACTATATGTGGCACACACACACTACTATATGTGGCACACACACACTACTATATGTGGCACACACACACTACTATATGTGGCACACACACACTACTATATGTGGCACACACACACTACTATATGTGGCACACACACACACACTACTATACGTGGCACACACACACTACTATATGTGGCACACACACACTACTATATGTGGCACACACACACACACTACTATATGCAGCACACACACACTACTATATGCGGCACACACACACACTACTATATGTGGCACACACACACTACTATATGCGGCACACACACACACTACTATATGTGGCACACACACACTACTATATGCAGCACACACACACTACTATATGTGGCACACACACTACTATATGCAGCACACACACACTACTATATGCAGCACACACACACACTATATGCAGCACACACACACTACTATATGCGGCACACACACACTACTATATGTGGCACACACACACTACTATATGTGGCACACACACTACTATATGCGGCACACACACACTACTATATGCGGCACACACACACACTATATGCAGCACACACACACTACTATATGCGGCACACACACACTACTATATGTGGCACACACACACTACTATATGTGGCACACACACACTACTATATGCGGCACACACACACTACTATATGTGGCACACACACACTACTATATGTGGCACACACACACTACTATATGTGGCACACACACTACTATATGTGGCACACACACACTACTATATGTGGCACACACACACACTACTATATGTGGCACACACACACTACTATATGTGGCACACACACACTACTATATGTGGCACACACACACACTACTATATGTGGCACACACACTACTATATGTGGCACACACACACTACTATATGTGGCACACACACACTACTATATGTGGCACACACACACACACTACTATATGTGGCACACACACTACTATATGTGGCACACACACTACTATATGTGGCACACACACACTACTATATGTGGCACACACACACACACTACTATATGTGGCACACACACACTACTATATGTGGCACACACACACACACTACTATATGTGGCACACACACACTACTATACGTGGCACACACACACTACTATATGCGGCACACACACACTACTATATGTGGCACACACACACTACTATATGTGGCACACACACACTACTATATGTGGCACACACACACTACTATATGTGGCACACACACACTACTATATGTGGCACACACACACTACTATATGTGGCACACACACACTACTATATGTGGCACACACACACTACTATATGTGGCACACACACACTACTATATGTGGCACACACACACTACTATATGTGGCACACACACACACTACTATATGTGGCACACACACACTACTATATGTGGCACACACACACTACTATATGTGGCACACACACTACTATATGTGGCACACACACACACACTACTATATGTGGCACACACACACTACTATATGTGGCACACACACACACTACTATACGTGGCACACACACACTATATATGTGGCACACACACACTACTATATGTGGCACACACACACACACTACTATATGTGGCACACACACACTACTATATGTGGCACACACACACACTACTATATGTGGCACACACACACTACTATATGTGGCACACACACACTACTATATGTGGCACACACACACTACTATATGTGGCACACACACACTACTATATGTGGCACACACACACTACTATATGTGGCACACACACACTACTATATGTGGCACACACACACTACTATATGTGGCACACACACACTACTATATGGGCACACACACACTACTATATGTGGCACACACACACTACTATATGTGGCACACACACACTACTATATGTGGCACACACACACTACTATATGTGGCACACACACACTACTATATGTGGCACACACACACTACTATATGTGGCACACACACACTACTTATGTGGCACACACACACTACTATAGTGGCACACACACACTACTATACGTGGCACACGCACACTACTATATGTGGCACACACACACTACTATATGTGGCACACACACACTACTATATGCAGGCACACACACACTACTATATGTGGCACACACACACTACTATATGTGGCACACACACACACTATATGTGACACACACACACTACTATATGCGGCACACACACACTACTATATGTGGCACACACACACTACTATATGTGGCACACACACACTACTACACTACTATATGTGGCACACACACACTACTATATGTGGCACACACACACTACTATATGTGGCACACACACACTACTATATGTGGCACACACACACTACTACACTACTATATGTGGCACACACACACTACTATATGCGGCACACACACACTACTATATGTGGCACACACACACTACTATATGTGGCACACACACACTACTATATGTGGCACACACACACTACTAAGTGACACACTACTATATGTGGCACACACACACTACTACACTACTATATGTGGCACACACACTACTACACTACTATATGTGGCACACACACACTACTATATGTGGCACACACACACTACTATATGCGGCACACACACACTACTATATGTGGCACACACACACTACTACACTACTATATGTGGCACACACACACACTACTATATGTGGCACACACACACTACTATATGTGGCACACACACACTACTATATGTGGCACACACACACTACTATATGCGGCACACACACACTACTATATGCGGCACACACACACTACTATATGTGGCACACACACACTACTATATGCAGCACACACACACTACTATATGTGGCACACACACACTACTATATGCGGCACGCACACACTACTATATGCGGCACACACACACTACTATACGTGGCACACACACACTACTATATGTGGCACACACACACTACTATATGCAGCACACACACACTACTATATGTGGCACACACACACTACTATATGCGGCACGCACACACTACTATATGCGGCACGCACACACTACTATATGTGGCACACACACACTACTATACGTGACACGCACACACTACTATATGTGGCACACACACACACTACTATATGCGGCACACACACACTACTATATGTGGCACACACACACTACTACACTATATATGTGGCACGCACACACTACTATATGCGGCACGCACACACTACTATATGCGGCACACACACACTACTATATGTGGCACACACACACTACTATACGTGACACGCACACACTACTATATGTGGCACACACACACTACTATATGTGGCACACACACACTACTATATGTGGCACACACACACACTACTATATGTGGCACACACACACTACTATATGTGGCACACACACACTACTATATGCAGCACACACACACTACTATATGTGGCACACACACACTACTATATGTGGCACACACACACTACTATATGTGGCACACACACACACTACTATATGCAGCACACACACACTACTATATGTGGCACACACACTACTATATGCAGCACACACACACTACTATATGTGGCACACACACACTACTATATGTGGCACACACACACACTACTATACGTGGCACACACACACTACTATATGTGGCACACACACACTACTATATGTGGCACACACACACTACTATATGTGGCACACACACACTACTATATGTGGCACACACACTACTATATGTGGCACACACACTACTATATGTGGCACACACACACTACTATATGCAGCACACACACACTACTATATGTGGCACACACACTACTATATGTGGCACACACACACTACTATATGTGGCACACACACTACTATATGTGGCACACACACTACTATATGTGGCACACACACACTACTATATGCAGCACACACACACTACTATATGTGGCACACACACTACTATATGCGGCACACACACTACTATATGCAGCACACACACACTACTATATGCAGCACACACACACTACTATATGTGGCACACACACACTACTATATGTGGCACACACACACTACTATATGTGGCACACACACACTACTATATGCAGCACACACACACTACTATATGTGGCACACACACACTACTATATGTGGCACACACACACTACTATACGTGGCACACACACACTACTATACGCGGCACACACACACACTACTATATGTGGCACACACACACTACTATATGTGGCACACACACACTACTATATGTGGCACACACACACTACTATATGTGGCACACACACACTACTATATGTGGCACACACACTACTATATGTGGCACACACACACTACTATATGCGGCACACACACACTACTATATGTGGCACACACACACTACTATATGTGGCACACACACACTACTATATGTGGCACACACACACTACTATATGTGGCACACACACACTACTATATGTGGCACACACACACTACTATATGTGGCACACACACACACTACTATATGTGGCACACACACACTACTATATGTGGCACACACACACTACTATATGTGGCACACACACACTACTATACGTGGCACACACACACTACTATATGTGGCACACACACACACTACTATATGTGGCACACACACACTACTATATGTGGCACACACACACTACTATACGTGGCACACTACTATACGTGGCACACACACACTACTATATGCGGCACACACACACTACTATATGTGGCACACACACACTACTATATGTGGCACACACACACTACTATATGTGGCACACACACACTACTATATGTGGCACACACACACTACTATATGTGGCACACACACACTACTATACGTGGCACACTACTATATGTGGCACACACACACTACTATATGTGGCACACACACACTACTATACGTGGCACACACACACTACTATATGTGGCACACACACACACTACTATATGCGGCACACACACACACTACTATATGTGGCACACACACACTACTATATGCGGCACACACACACTACTATATGTGGCACACACACACACTACTATATGTGGCACACACACACTACTATATGTGGCACACACACACACTACTATATGCGGCACACACACACTACTATATGCGGCACACACACACTACTATATGCGGCACACACACACTACTATATGTGGCACACACACACACTACTATATGTGGCACACACACACACTACTATATGTGGCACACACACACTACTATATGCGGCACACACACACTACTATATGTGGCACACACACACTACTATATGCGGCACACACACACACTACTATATGTGGCACACACACACTACTATATGTGGCACACACACACTACTATATGTGGCACACACACACACTACTATATGTGGCACACACACACTACTACATGTGGCACACACACACTACTATATGTGGCACACACACACTACTATATGTGGCACACACACACACTACTATATGTGGCACACACACACTACTATATGCGGCACACGCACACTACTATATGTGGCACACACACACACTACTATATGCGGCACACACACACTACTATATGTGGCACACACACACTACTATATGTGGCACACACACACTACTATATGCAGCACACACACTACTATATGCGGCACACACACACTACTATATGCGGCACACACACTACTATATGTGGCACACACACACTACTATATGCGGCACACACACACTACTATATGTGGCACACACACACTACTATATGTGGCACACACACACTACTATATGTGGCACACACACACTACTATATGTGGCACACACACACTACTATATGCGGCACACACACACACACTACTATATGTGGCACACACACACTACTATATGCAGCACACACACACTACTATATGTGGCACACACACACTACTATATGTGGCACACACACACTACTATATGTGGCACACACACACTACTATATGTGGCACACACACACTACTATATGTGGCACACACACACTACTATATGTGGCACACACACACTACTATATACGGCACACACACACTACTATATGCAGCACACACACTACTATATGTGGCACACACACACTACTATATGTGGCACACACACACACTACTATATGTGGCACACACACACACTACTATATGTGGCACACACACTACTATATGTGGCACACACACACTACTATATGCGGCACACACACACTACTATATGCAGCACACACACACTACTATATGCAACACACACACACTACTATATGAGGCACACACACACTACTATATGCAACACACACACACTACTATATGCAACACACACACACTACTATATGCAACACACACACACTACTATATGCAACACACACACACTACTATATGTGGCACACACACACACTACTATATGTGGCACACACACACTACTATATGTGGCACACACACACACTATATGTGGCACACACACACTACTATATGTGGCACACACACACTACTATATGCGGCACACACACTACTATATGCGGCACACACACACTACTATATGTGGCACACACACACTACTATATGCGGCACACACACTACTATATGCGGCACACACACTACTATATGCGGCACACACACACTACTATATGCAGCACACACACACTACTATATGCGGCACACACACTACTATATGTGGCACACACACACACTACTATATGCGGCACACACACACTACTATATGTGGCACACACACACTACTATATGCAGCACACACACACTACTATATGTGGCACACACACTACTATATGCAACACACACACTACTATATGCAACACACACACACTACTATATGAGGCACACACACACTACTATATGCAACACACACACACTACTATATGCAACACACACACACTACTATATGCAACACACACACACTACTATATGTGGCACACACACACTACTATACGTGGCACACACACACTACTATATGCAACACACACACACTACTATATGTGGCACACACACACTACTATATGTGGCACACACACACTACTATATGTGGCACACACACTACTATATGCAACACACACACACTACTATATGCAGCACACACACACTACTATATGTGGCACACACACTACTATATGCAACACACACACACTACTATATGCAACACACACACACTACTATATGTGGCACACACACTACTATATGCAACACACACACACTACTATATGCAACACACACACACTACTATATGTGGCACACACACTACTATATGCAACACACACACACTACTATATGCAACACACACACACTACTATATGCGGCACACACACACTACTATATGTGGCACACACACACTACTATATGTGGCACACACACACACACTACTATATGTGGCACACACACACTACTATATGTGGCACACACACACACTACTATACGTGGCACACACACACTACTATATGTGGCACACACACACTACTATATGCGGCACACACACACTACTATATGTGGCACACACACACTACTATATGTGGCACACACACACACACTACTATATGTGGCACACACACACTACTATATGTGGCACACACACACTACTATATGTGGCACACACACACTACTATATGTGGCACACACACACTACTATATGTGGCACACACACACTACTATATGCGGCACGCACACACTACTATATGTGGCACACACACACTACTATATGTGGCACACACACACTACTATATGTGGCACACACACACTACTATATGTGGCACACACACACTACTATATGTGGCACACACACACTACTATATGTGGCACACACACACTACTATATGCGGCACGCACACACATGCATGCACAAGTGCACTGTGTGTCTAACTTAGCGCAGAGAAAGAAACCACACACTCTCTCTCTCTCTCTCTCTCACACACACACACACACTACTATATGTGGCACACACACACTACTATATGTGGCACACACACACTACTATATGTGGCACACACACACTACTATATGTGGCACACACACACTACTATATGTGGCACACACACACTATATGTGGCACACACACACTACTATATGCGGCACGCACACACATGCATGCACAAGTGCACTGTGTGTCTAACTTAGCGCAGAGAAAGAAAACACACACACTCTCTCTCTCTCTCTCTCTCACACACACACACACAATGCAGCACGCACACACATACATGCACAAGCGCACGTGTCAAACTTAGGGTGGAGAAAGAAAACACACACACACAGACACACAGACACACGCACACACTCACACACTCTCAGACACACACACACACACACACACACCACACACTGCAGGTGAAACCTTGGAAGAGTCTCAGGAATACCATTCTCTCCTGTCGTCAAAACAAAGGTTGGTTTCCAAGCACAACAGATCTGAAAATATCCACTTTCAGCATTGAAACGAGGCCAAATTGGAGAGAAATGATCCAACCTCTGTGTTCTTGCTCTCCCTGGCTCCTGCCTGCAGAGCGCTCTTCACAGCATTTATACACATTATCTGAACAATAGTTCTATCCCTCCCCCTCAGAAAGGCAGAGGCCTTTCTGTCCCAACTGGGAGTATACTGGCTGAAATATTAAAAGAATTTAAATGAATAAACACCTAAACACCAAAATATTATAATATCAACTCTTCATTTTTAGCATTTTTGCATTTTGTACTTTAGTTTTGTATATCGTATATTTTGTATTGTGTTTGGTCTTTATTCTTTCTACTCTATTTACTGTATGAAGCACAATCTCAGGAGGCTCATACAGAACCAAGCATTTCACTGTAATCTACATGTGCCTTATATGTGACAAATAAAAACAAAACTTGAAACTTGAAAACTAGAGACAGTTTCGACTTAATCAGGACGTCCAAACACGCACCCCCCCCCCCCCCCCCCCCCCCCCCCCCCCCCGACGGCCCGGGACTCCCACAACACGTTACGTCCAAAAGATATTCCCTTTACCACCGGGGTCATATATGACACTCATAACAGAATGCTCGGAAGGGAAATAGAGTCCACATAATAGCCAAAATTGCACTCTTTAAACGTTGATATATAGACATCATATCCCCCCCCCCGTAATCCTGGAGGACCAAACAGCTGTCACCGCCGAGTCGTAAATCTGACGCTTGCTCTCCGTTTCAGAGTGTGACTTAAGCCGTCCGTCACCGCCGCCGTCGGCAGTAAATCTGACGCGCTGTCACGCCACCGCTCTCGTCCCGTTAATGGAAGTGCCCCGAAACGAGCCTAATTGAATCCGCTTTGTTTGATTGCTTTGATAACCGATGTTGCGAATGCGGCGTCTTTGTTTAGTTTGGAAGCGAGCGGCTCGGCTCCGACGCCAAGACCGCCATTACATTACACACGCTCGTTTTATAGGACAGGCCGTGAATAATGCTGCTTTTTTTTTTTTTTTTTTGCCTCTCGCGTTAGGCGACAGGAGATAAAACCGGATGGCATCCTCCGTGTTCGTCTCGGACGGAGAGAGACGCGAAGAGGGCGTGGGCCTGACGGCTAATGCCAAGCAGCTTGACGTCCCGTGATGCCCCTCATTGTTCTTCGCACGTCGTGGTGAATCACAGAACAGGGGTCCGATGCTCTGGAGGACCGAGCTCAAAGCCCCCCCCCCCCCCACCAAAGCGGCCAAAGACTACACATCCATTATGGGAACTAACTGGTAAATGGACTGCGTTTATATAACAGCTTTTATCCACTCTTTTAACTTTTTTTTATTTTAGATTTGTTTTCTGCGTTTTTATTGCTTTATTTCGGATACAAGTCCGGCAGAGAGGAATAATGGGAGAGAGATATGGGGGAAGACATTCGGCAAAGGTCGCCAGGTCCGGGAGTCGAACCCGGGACGGCCGCGTTGCACTACACCCTGGCGCCCTGCTTTTATCCACTCTTTATTTATTAAAAAAAGAAATTATTATCTTTTTCCTCCTTTTCTTTTTCCGTTTTTCTCCCCTCCCAATGTTAGTCGTTATGCCAATTTCCAATCCCCTTCCTGGTCGTTGCGCACTCTACCCCCTACCGTCGGTCCGGGAGGGCGGAGACTATCACATGCTTCCTCCGACACATGTGTACGTAGCCCACCGCTTCTTTTCACCTGGCAGCGCGGACTCTCACCGGGGGAGTGTAACGTGTGGAAGGTCACACTACCTCTCCCAGATCCTTCCCTCGCTGTGCAGGCGCCCCGACCGAACTGTAGGAGTCGCTGTTTACAACGACACGCGGAAGCACCACAGCTGGATTCGATCCCACTGTCTCTGTGGTGGTAGGCAGACGCTTAGTCCGCTGCACTACCCGGCCGCCCGCTTTTATCCACTCTTGACGGCGGAGGAGACCATGCAGCATGCCGACCTGCTCATCGGGAGCAGTCAGGGGTTAAGTGTCTCGCTCAAGGACACTTTGAACACAATGGAACTGGGAACCTCCTGATTACCAGGCGACCGCTCTACCTCCAGAGCCACTGGCGTCTCCCCCCCCCCCCGCCTGCCAGGTTACTACGATGAGGACGAAGACATGGCTTACCTATGTAGTTCTTAGACATGGCTTACCTATGTAGTTCTTAGACATGGCTTACCTATGTAGTTCTTAGACATGGCTTACCTATGTAGTTCTTAGACATGGCTTACCTATGTAGTTCTTAGACATGGCTTACCTATGTAGTTCTTAGACATGGCTTACCTATGTAGTTCTTAGACATGGCTTACCTATGTAGTTCTTAGACATGGCTTACCTATGTAGTTCTTAGACATGGCTTACCTATGTAGTTCTTAGACATGGCCACTTCCTTGATCTCGATGTGGACCGAGCCTCTCGGAATCTGAACCACCTCCATGTAGCCTGGGAGAGAAAAAAGAAGAAGGTCCAAAATCATTAACAAGGTGAGTCTCATTAAGAAGGTGAGTCTCATTAACAAGGTGAGTCTCATTAACACGGTGAGTCTCATTAACACGGTGAGTCTCATTAAGAAGGTGAGTCTCATTAACACGGTGAGTCTCATTAAGAAGGTGAGTCTCATTAACACGGTGAGTCTCATTAAGAAGGTGAGTCTCATTAACACGGTGAGTCTCATTAACACTGTGAGTCTCATTAACACGGTGAGTCTCATTAACAAGACAAGTCTCATTAACAAGGTGAGTCTCATTAACAAGGTGAGTCTCATTAACAAGGTGAGTCTCATTAACACTTTGAGTGCCAACGACGAGATTTCTCGTTAGTTCATGCCAACCGTTCAGTGCCAACGACGAGAGATTGATTTTTTTTTTATTAGCGATTTCCATTCATATTTCATCAATCTAGCCTCCCGTTACCACTGGAACTCTCTCTGAGCACCATTGGGAAAAGACCGCCCCCTATCGTCTCTCCGTGTGGTACTGCACCCCTTTGGATTGGATTGAATGAAACGCATGGGGGTAAAAAATCCTGTTTCCACATTTTACTTCTCAGGCATGTAACTCGAGCCGATCGGATTCATTGTGGACCATCAGAACAGCGTGGAATCTGTGTTTCGACCACCCAGCGTTGGATCAATAATAAATGCGATCGATATTTGGATATCAGGAATTGAATAATCTTTTTGGAGAACATCTGATCTGAGGTAGGAATCTATTTTACCAGTCTTGGGATAATCAGAGCTTTTTCACAGAGATATCAACGTGGACCCTATGTGTGTGTGTGTGCGTGTGTGTGTGTGCGCTGATCAGGAAATGGATCATCGATTTTTCAGCCCGCTTCTATAGCGTGCATAAGTACACATATACTATCGATAATCTAGCGTTTATTTGAAAACGATTCATAAATAGGCCGAAAAATGACAATGTTTTTTGTGTATTCCAGTGTATTCCACTAAAGGGCGATTATCACAGAATCTTAATATTTTCCTGAAACTTTTTCACAGTTTTTCAAAATGGTATAAAACGGAAATGAACCGATTAAAAAACAATCCGTTTCGACAATGTAGACTGCAAACAAGTCATTGATAAGCGACGGCCATATTATACGCATAGCCATAATTTAAGATATAGTTTATGCGTTCGCAAATATGAGAGCTCCATCATTGAAGTGGGCGTTGGCATGCAACGGGGTTCCGGGGCACCGGACCCGTGGCACGGAAAGTGTTAACAAGGTGAGTCTCATTAACAAGGTGAGTCTCATTAACAAGGTGAGTCTCATTAACAAGGTGAGTCTCATTAACAAGGTGAGTCTCATGTCTCATTGACAAGGTGAGTCTCATTAACAAGGTGAGTCTCATTAACAAGGTGAGTCTCATGTCTCATTGACAAGGTGAGTCTCATTAACAAGGTGAGTCTCATGTCTCATTGACAAGGTGAGTCTCATTAACAAGGTGAGTCACAAAGGTTGTGTCTCATTGGCTCACCGTGCTTAGGGACAATTATGTCCTGGATGTTTCACACGCGACATATTCAACAACAAAAGGGGACGGAGGAGAGAGAGAGGATTTTTTTTTTTTTTATTCTATCAGGTGAGAGACTTCAGACAGAATGAAGTCAAGAATATTGTCAACACCCAAAAAGGACAAAGCCATTTTGCAACACGACAAAACACCCCCCACCCCCGTCTTCTCAAACAGACACAGACACACAAATACACAGACACACACGCAGTATTTTTAGATGGTTTACTGGCCATACCATAGAAGGAGAAATATGTTTCTCTCTCTCTCTCTCTCTCTCTCTCTCTCTCTCTCTCTCTCTCTCTCTCTCTCTCTCTCTCTCTCTCTCTCTCTCTCTCTCTCTCTCTCTCTGTGTGTGTGTGTGTGTGTCTCTCTATAGACGACTTTTGGAATCAGAGCCAACACGAGGCCCTATCTCTTCACAAGATTTCTTCACAAGATGATGTAATTAATAGAAATATATTCTGTGTCCGTCTATATTTTGACAACATATTTCTAAACACCCAAAAACATATGCTTTATCACTGGGTGACAAATTGGGTGGGGGGGGGGTCCACATTTCTATGAAGAATTAACTGCCTGGCTTCAGCTCTCTTTTGGCTCCGGGACAAGAAGCTGCTTTTGCCAAGAAGACAATATAAAGTTCCTGCATTTTAAGTCTCTCTGCTTTTTCTTCCCCCGCTGAGGAGGTACAGTATCTCGCTGGAAGTGGCTGCAAAGGTGTCGCGTTTGGAAACCAGGCCAAAAGGCATGAAATGAATATCAGGGCTGAGACACAACGCTGGTGTCAGAGAAACTCTACAAGAATTACATTTACATTTAGTCATTTAGCTGATGCTTTTATCCAAAGCGACTTACATGTATTGATTGATTGATTGAAAAGTTTATTAACAGATTGCAGAATGGGTACAGTACAGTACAGCTCAATACATACAATTGTTAAGGGGATGCAGACCAGAGAAAGACTTTCGTCTTGTTTACATCAGGGTCCCCCATTTTCAATTCATCATAACATATATGACATACATGACATACAGATAGACAGTACTGCTACATCTATACATTTATGACATATCAGATTTGCAAATACAGTACTGTTTGTGATACAAAAGTGTCCAGAAAAGGAGTGTATATACATTTGGCGTAGAAACTGTACATTGGAGGAGGTTGGTTGGGTGGGGTGGGGTTGGGTGGGTTGGGTGAGGGCTGTACATTGGAGGTGGGGGGGGGGGGGGGGGGGGTTGGGTAGGGGACACACACACATTTTACACTGTACAAGTTCTGTAACAACAAATCAGCAGGAAGGGAAGGGTACAATGAACTCTGGCAGCTAAGGTTAAGTTAGATTGTTCGTCAAACAGTGTTGAACTTGAGTGCTACAGTCTTGAGTGCATAGAACTAGAAGTAAAGACATATTAGCATAGTAGGTAGTAATATAGACATATTAGCATAGTAGGTAGTAGTATAGACATATTAGCATAGTAGGTATAGACATATTAGCATAGTAGGTAGTAATATAGACATAGTAGCATAGTAGGTAGTAGTATAGACATAGTAGCATAGTAGGTAGTAGTATAGACATAGTAGCATAGTAGGTAGTAGTATAGACATATAAGCATAGTAGGTAGTAATAAAGAATTACATCACGCGCAGGAGTGGGTTGTGAGAATTAGACCATGCCTAGGGGTGGTCGTTAGACCCCCCTAGGCATGGTCTAATTCTCACAACCCACGACTGCACATGGTGTAATGGCTTTTATACAACTGGCGCATTCCTCCAACCTTATTGCTATACAATAAACACACATTAATTGAAGATTTATTGAAAAAACCATCCGCAGACAAAGTAGTTCCCAAAAAAAATAAAAAAATAAGTTGCCTCCATGTGGAAGCAGCTCGGAAGTGCATCCAACTGTTCTCAGTAAGACATCCAACAAACTAAGACATCCAACTGTCTCTCAACTAAGACACCCAACAAACTAAGACATCCAACTGTCTTTCAACTAGACATCCAACAAACTAAGACATCCAACTGTCTCTCAACTAAGACACCCAACAAACTAAGACATCCAACTGTCTTTCAACTAGACATCCAACAAACTAAGACATCCAACTGTCTCTCAACTAAGACACCCAACAAACTAAGACATCCAACTGTCTTTCAACTAGACATCCAACAAACTAAGACATCCAACTGTCTTTCAACTAGACATCCAACAAACTAAGACATCCAACTGTCTCTCAACTAGACATCCAACAAACTAACACATCCAACTTTTCTTTAGTTTTGAACCTACTTTCTATAGAACTTCATTCTTAGATGCTTCTATAGAAAGTAGGTCAAACAAATTAAAAAAAGTTTTCTTTGCCCTATATAGGGGGGGGGAACGTTTTCTTTGCCCTATCAGAGTTTTACATTTTTAAATTTTTTTAACCTACTTTCTATAGAAGCAGCTGGGAGGTGCACTGTTTTAAGTGAGCGTGGGTTATTGAATTGATTGATTGATTGATTGCTAATTTTATTACTGTCCGCCTTGTTTCCAACTGGTTAAGTTTAGGCACTCTTTCGAAGTCGCTCTCTTTCGAAGTTTGTTAAGGTTAGAGTTTGGAATCAGGGCTGGTGGTCTATCGCCCTGCTCTAAAGACAAACTCTAACCTTAACCAACTTCGAAAGAGAGCGACTTCAAAAGAGTGCCTAAACTTAACCAGTTGGAAACAAGGCAGACAGTAATAAAATTTGCGATTGATTGATTGATTGATTGCTAATTTTATTACTGTCTGCCTTGTTTCCAACTGGTTAAGTTTAGGCACTCTTTCGAAGTCGCTCTCTTTCGAAGTTGGTTAAGGTTAGAGTTTGGAATCAGGGCTGGTGGTCTATCGCCCTGCTCTAAAGACAAACTCTAACCTTAACCAACTTCGAAAGAGAGCGACTTCGAAAGAGTGCCTAAACTTAACCAGTTGGAAACAAGGTGGACAGTAATCAAATTTGCAATTAATCAATCAATCAATCAATTCGTGCGATTTTTATTTTGTTCCACAATGACTCATGACCCATCAATTACATCATCCAACATTGTTTAAGAAACTAACACATTCGCCGTGACAGAATCGTTTTTCATTTAGTCTTTATGACCCTATCACCATATCCTTTCGGGTCCTGGGCAGGTCCTGGGACCAAGAGCGTGGGGTTATTACAAATACCCACGTGTAAGTTGACTGTTTCAGCCAATCAGAATCGAGAAATTTGCATGCCGTTGTATAAAAGTTAAGATAAGATCCTGACTGAATCTCGGTCGTTAAAGAACCCAGGACGCCTATCGTAAAGAGTAGGGGGTTCCCCGACGTTCCTGGCCAAATTCCCAATCAGGTCTCTGACATCAAGGCCACCTAATCATCCCTTCCCCTTAATTGGCTGATATCAATCCCTGTCTCCTGAGCCGTTCAGCCATTGTGTAGTGTGATGTGTAGCCTGGTGCCATGTATGGCAGCCATTGAGCCTGCGTAGCCCAAGGTTGGGTGCTGCTACCAGTGGTGGTGAAGGAGGCCATTCCCACCCTACAAGCGCTTTGAGTGTCTAGAAAAACAGAAAAGCGCTATATAAATGCAATTAATTATTATTATTATTATTAAGATAAGATAAGATTTTCCTTTATTGATCCCCTTGGGGAAATTCAGGCATCATAGCAGCATGGGAGAGGGGGGGGGGTACAAGTAGTAAAAACAAGCAGTGTAAACAATATAACAAATCAATATAATTAACTAACTAACTAACTGAAATATACAGTATTCACATAAGGTGCAGTATGCATAAGGTAGTATTATTGTCCTTTTAGGTTCCTAGTAGTTGGATGTCTGGCAGCAGTCCCTGCCCACTGTTGTGGAGCCTGATGGCCGCTGGTATGAAGGACTGGCCGAGGCGGTTAGTTGAGTGTCGGGGGGGGGGTTATGAGTCTGTGACTGAACGTGCTTCTCATCTTGACTAGCTCGTCATAGAGGGGGTGGGAGGGATTATCCAGGATAGCAGCCAGCTTCCTTCTCATCCCCCTCTCTGCCATTGTTCGTCAAATAGTGCCGATCTTGAGTGTTACACTCTGAGTGCATAGTAGTATAGGCATATTAGCATGATAGGTAGTAGTATAAGAATAGTAGCATAGTGGCATAGTAGCATAGCATAGAACTAAAAATCCAATACCAAGAGAGCCTTAATTGCGTAACATGGCAGGAATCAAAAGCTAAGTGAATTGATTTTCTGCGTACACACACACCCACAGCCACACACACACACACACACACACACACCCACAGCCACACACACAGCCACACACACACCCACACACACACCCACAGCCACACACACACACACACACACACACACACACACACACACACACACACACACACACACACACACACACACACACACACACACACACACACACACACACACACACACACACACACACACACAGCCACACACACACCCACAGCCACACACACACACACACACACACCCAAGTGGTACATACTGTAGAAGCGCATTAGATCTCATCTAATGGAGTAAAATGGATTATATCTCAACCCAATACTTCAGTGAGAGAGTATTGGATCAGACTGTGTGTCGCTCGCGGCGGTGCATCCATGGGCTGTTGGTTTTGTTTTATTTAGATTATCTTTTGCATCGCAGCAGCTGTTCTTCCCGGGGTCCAATAACTTACATGGTGACGACACAACAACAATATACATTCACACTCATCACAATGTATTGACGCGACACATACAAAAACACAATAAACAACACACCTAAATGAAACAAACACTGTGATTAGACGACGTAAATAGAATCCGTCACAATCAAATGAATAGATGAATCGTAATTTAGCCGTACGTGTAGTTCTCTCACTCCTACCAGTGTTACTGTGTAGAACACAAGAACTGTAAACCTTGTTGGCCTGTTCCCTTCTGCTGCCGCTGGAGAGCCACGCCGCTTACAGACGCTTATGGCAGCAGAAAACAAGCACACATCTGCAATAGCTGTGACCTTTTTGTGATAGGCCACTCCCATGGCCACACCCCCTTTTAGCTAATTGACATGAACACACACACACACACACACACACAGACACACACACACACTTGACCTCCAGGCCAAATGTCAGCCTCCCAGTGTGAAACCTGTGGCCGCTAGAGGGTGGAGAGATGTTTGTGGACCAACCGACTGACCAACCGATCAACCGACCGACTGATCAACCAACCAACTGATCGACCGACCAACCGACCGACCTACTGATCAACTGACCGACTGACCGAAAACAATTATTCAGTCCTCCAGGAATAGACTACAACATAGACTACACCCATATAACCCTGTATGATAGCATGTACAATAATGCTGTATATACCGTATATATATATATATATATTTATTCTTACCGTATATATATCTATCCACATCTGTCTGTACGTACCTGCATATAATCCTTTTTACATATCTGTAGATACTATATCTATATCTGTACATACATATCCCTTACCTACTCTTACTAGTTACACTGCTGGCCAGTATGACTTACTACCATAGTGTGTTTATACCTGTATCACTGTACATATTAATACTACAATTCTGTACATACATCTGATTAGCACTATTACTTTATATATTTTATACCCAGTTTAATCACCTGTACATTGTATATAACTATTGCACTTTACTGTTATATTTGCACTCTGGTTGGGTACGATGCATCTTTTTTAGTTGTACTGTACTTGTACTGTATAATGACAATACATTTGAATCTAATCTAATCTAATCCTATCTAATCTAATCTAATGTAGTCTAATCTAATCTAGTCTAATATAATATAATCTAGTCTAATCTAATTTAGTCTAGTCTAGTCTAGTCTAGTCTAGTCTAGTCAAATCAAATCAAATCTAAACTGTTTCACGTTGGTCATATCTTGGTCTCCGTCTGAACACATAGTGTCTTTATGAGGAGTGACCAGCTCTAGCTTGAGTGACAGGTCTGGTCCCTGGTGGAGGAGTGAGGAGGTGCAGGTGCTGCCGCTCACCTCCTCTGGGCAGGGAGTCGTTGAACAGGCCCTCTGTGGCCTCGCAGGTGCTGCCGTCGCCTCCGCACACCCTGCAGCGGTCCTCCTTGGCGTCAGAACTCAGGATGTTGTCACAGCCCACGTGCTGCAGGAGGACAAGACGTTTAGCAAAGCCAGGAGCACAGGACTGAGACAACGTCAAGATTCAAGATTCAGGAGTTTATTCATCACATACATACCAGGGCATACAGTGAAATGCGGTTGTGCAAAAATACAATAGTAATAATGACTGAGACAACAGGACTGAGACAATAGGACTGAGACAACAGGACTGAGACAATAGGACTGAGACAACAGGACTGAGACAACAGGACTGAGACAATAGGACTGAGACAACAGGACTGAGACAATAGGACTGAGACAACAGGACTGAGACAACATGACTGAGACAATAGGACTGAGACAATAGGACTGAGACAATAGGACTGAGACAACAGGACTGAGACAATAGGACTGAGACAATATGACTGAGACAACAGGACTGAGACAACAGGACTGAGACAACAGGACTGAGACAATAGGACTGAGACAATAGAACTGAGACAACAGGACTGAGACAACAGGACTGAGACAATAGGACTGAGACAACATGACTGAGACAATAGGACTGAGACAATAGGACTGAGACAACAGGACTGAGACAATAGGACTGAGACAATATGACTGAGACAACAGGACTGAGACAATAGGACTGAGACAACATGACTGAGACAACAGGACTGAGACAACAGGACTGAGACAACAGGACTGAGACAATATGACTGAGACAATAGGACTGAGACAATATGACTGAGACAATAGGACTGAGACAACAGGACTGATTGTGCTTTTTCAAATATCCCACCCTCTCTCTCTCCCTGTCTGTCTGTCTGTCTGTCTGTCTGTCTGTCTCTCTCTCTCTCTCTCTCTCGCTCTCTCTCTCTCTCCCTCTTACTCCCTCCTCTCTTATTCCTCTTTAGTCTCTCAACGTATTGGAAATAAACACTGAAACCTACTCCACAAAGTGCACCCAAAGCAAAGCAGTTCTCTCTCTCTCTGTGTGTGTCTCGCTCTCTATCTGTCGCTCTATATATATATATATCTGTCTCTCTCTGTCTCTCACTCTCTCTGTGTGTGTCTCTCTATCTGTCTCTCTCTTTCTATCTGTCTCTCTTTCTCTCTCTCTCTCTCTCTTTGTGTGTCTCTCTCTATATCTATCTGTCTCTCTCTCTTTCTATCTGTCTCTCTTTCTCTCTCTCTCTCTCTTTGTGTGTCTCTCTCTCTATATATCTATCTGTCTCTCTCTCTTTCTATCTGTCTCTCTTTCTCTCTCTCTCTCTCTCTTTGTGTGTCTCTCTCTATATCTATCTGTCTCTCTCTCTTTCTATCTGTCTCTCTTTCTCTCTCTCTCTCTCTTTGTGTGTCTCTCTCTCTATATATCTATCTGTCTCTCTCTCTTTCTATCTGTCTCTCTTTCTCTCTCTCTCTCTCTCTTTGTGTGTCTCTCTCTATATCTATCTGTCTCTCCCTCTGTCTCTCTGTCTCTCTCTCTTTGTGTGTCTCTCTCTATATCTATCTGTCTCTCCCTCTGTCTCTCTGTCTCTCTCTCTCTCTTTGTGTGTCTCTGTCTATATCCATCTGTCTCTCTCTCTCTCTTCCTCTATTTGTGTCTCTCTCTCTATATCTATCTGTCTCTCCCTCTGTCTCTCTGTCTCTCTCTATCTCTCTCTCCATCTGTCTCTCTCCCCCTGTCTCTCTATCTCTCTCTCTCCCTCTGTCTCTCTCTCCCTCTGTCTCTCTATCTCTCTCTCTCCCTCTGTCTCTCTCTCCCTCTGTCTCTCCCTCTCTCTCTCTCCCTCTGTCTCTCTCTCTCCTCGGCACATGTGCACACAGCAGTTGGAGTGCTTCTGAAAGCCTTCCAAGCAGACAGTGTTCCAGAGATTTATCCCAGTACGGCAGTTAACCCAGAGAGAGCCCCCCCCCCCCCCCCCCCCCCCCCCAAATAAAAAGACACATTGGATTCAGACGAGCAGGAAACCTGTACTGCTCCTTTGGTAGGAGTAATATATTCCACCTCTTTGAGTTCTCTTCCCAGTAAAACACTAGAACCTATATAATACTAAATCACAACCTGAGCATCGTAGTGGATCTGGGTCTGGGGGGGCACTGCCAGTCCTGGGGGTGTAGTGGTGGATCAGGGGCTCGCTGCCAGTCCTGGGGGTGTAGTGGTGGATCAGGGGCTCGCTGCCAGTCCTGGGGGTGTAGTGGTGGATCAGGGGCACGGTGCTGCCAGTCCTGGGGGTGTAGTGGTGGATCAGGGGCACGGTGCTGCCAGTCCTGGGGGTGTAGTGGTGGATCAGGGGCACGGTGCTGCCAGTCCTGGGGGTGTAGTGGTGGATCAGGGGCACGGTGCTGCCAGTCCTGGGGGTGTAGTGGTGGATCAGGGGCACGGTGCTGCCAGTCCTGGGGGTGTAGTGGTGGATCAGGGGCACCTGGCTGCCAGTCCTGGGGGTGTAGTGGTGGATCAGGGGCACCTGGCTGCCAGTCCTGGGGGTGTAGTGGTGGATCAGGGGCGCACTGCCAGTCCTGGGGGTGTAGTGGTGGATCAGGGGGCACGCTGCCAGTCCTGGGGGTGTAGTGGTGGATCAGGGGCGCGGTGCTGCCAGTGTGGCAGTGAAAGGGTTAACCTGATGTTGTGTGTGGCAGTGAAAGGGTTAACCTTCTGTGTACTGTCGCAGTGAACGGGTTAACCGTTTGGTAGTAGTGTGGCAGTGAAAGGGTTATTAACTCAAGTGGTGCAACTGAAGCAACATTATTGCTCGTCGATCCCACAAAGGCAAAGAAAAGAGAAAAGACAACAGTCTACCGGTCCCGGAGAGCAGAGGGTCTGAGGCGTGCTGTAGTGTAGTGGGACCAGGACTGTTTAACTACTTAATGTCCGTCCTACAGTACGTCCAGCGTAGGACAGCGTGGCATACTGTAGGTCAGAGAGGTCAAAGCAAGTACTTGAGAGAGGACCAAAATGTTATTACAAACCTCCCATCTCTACCACACACACACACACACAGACACAAACAGACACACACACAGACACACATACACACACACACACACATACAGACACACACACACACAGACACACACAGACACACACACAGACACACATGCACACACACACACACACACACATACAGACACACACACACACAGACACACACAGACACACATACACACACAACATACACACATGCACATACACATATGTACACAGACGAACGCACAAGCACGCACGCACGCACACACACACACACACACACACACACACACGTCACACACACACACACACACACACACGCACACACACACACACACACACACACACACACACACACACACACACACACACACACACACACACACACATACACACACACACACACACACCTCATTGTCCACACGATTTATTATCATAAAAAACACAGCTGTCAACGAATGCCAACTCTCACAATGAATAAACAAGTCGTTTTTTTCTGTCTCGCTGTTAAAATATACTATTTTAAACGTGTATATTCAATCGCTATTAAACAGAACACCCAATTGTGTAATAAATGACAATGTCCTTCATAATGTCCTCATGAAGTCGGACTTGTGTGAATTTCCTGTTTTATTAGTCAATAATAAACGGTCACGGCGGAGCTGCGTGGAGCTGATAAGAGACGAGTCCTTTGTCAGCGGCTCGGTGCGCCGCTCGTGCTTTCTGTGTGTCGGAGAGCCGCGCGCCGCTCCTCTTGTAGTAGCCCGGCGGTCACATTGGCCCCGTGTCAGTAGAGCTACAGTAGTAGTGAACACAGAGGGAAACGCTGAACGGGGTCGGCTGATATGTGACGGGGAGGGGAGGGAGGGAGGGGGTCAAAAGGTCAGTGGTGGAGTCACCGTGCGTGACCCCACTGGACCTCGTGTCGCGGCTCAGCCAGCGTGAGAATCGGTTGTCAGCCGCTGTGCGGAGCGGAGGGAGGACCACTGGCTGATGTAACCATAGTGTCTGTAGATACTATATCTATATCTCTGTATCTGTATTTTTTTATATATATATTAGGGCTGTCAAAGTTAATGCTTTAACTTTGGAGATTCATTTAAATTATTTAAAGCATTAAAATAAATTAATCTAGATTAATGAGAAAGAGGTCTAGCTGAGTCAATGTTGATGGTTTTGTTGAACATTTGTATTTCACAGGAGAGAAACTGTATTCAAAGAAAGCTATTAAAATAGTCTTTGAATCTAAATATACTTTCTTTGTGTTGATTTTACATTAATTCCATGATTTTACTCAAGTAAATATCTGTTACAAGCTTCGGTCTTAAGTAGAAAAATGCTATTTTTAATCTAGATTAATCTAGATTAATTACAGAAAATTGTGAGATTAATTAGTTAATTTTTTTTTATCTATTGACAGCACTAATATATATATATATATATCTGTTTATTGAATTTTCAGTGCAACCAACATTTACAAATTATATGTGCTTGAAAGTTTTCCATTAGGAACACAGAACGGAATACAAAGGACGACAGACATCAAAACAAAGTGACAGACAGACAAACAGTTTACAACTTATAATTTTTTCATAAATAGATAAAAGAATATTTTAAAAAGACATAAAAATAAGGAAATTAATTTTAAAAGAGTGAGTACAGCGATTCATAGGTCAACCAACTCTGGTGTTGATTTGAGATGTCATGCTCATACCGAACCTTTGGCAGGTGCACACAATAACAATTGTGGGTATTGAGCTGTACTGTATTGTACCCATTCTGCAATCTGTTAATAAAGTTTTCAATCAATCAATCAATCAAGGGAGAAAGTTTAAAGGGGAGGAAGGAGTGCAGAGTGTACCTCGGATATTATGTGGGTGAATATCAGTCTGGGACGTGTGTAGTCTTTTATCAACGCACTTGCAGTTCCGCATTCGGGTTCCGCGATCTGATTGGCCACTGACGTTTCTCTCTGCGGCAATCACGTTACGCCTATTTCTGCCTCTAACAGCCTGCTAGCTAGCTAACGCCTAGTTCTATCACTGGTTAAGCTTAGGCGACTCTTTCGAAGTTGGTTAAGGTTAGAGTTTGGAATCAGGGCTGGTGGTCTATCGCCCTGCTCTAAAAACAAACTCTAACCTTAACCAACTTCGAAAGAGTCGCCAAGCTTAACCAGTGATAGAACTAGGCGTTAGCTAGCTAGCAGGCTGTTAAGAGGCAGAAATAGGCGTAACGCGATTGCCGCAGAGAGAGAAACGTCAGTGGCCAATCAGATCGCGGAACCCGAACGCGGAACTGCAAGTGCGTTGATAAAAGACTACACACGTCTGGGACTACGGGGAGGTGGATCCTCTCAACGTAGGAGAAGAAGGGAGCCCACATAGAGTACAACGTGTCTGTAGACCCAAAGGGCATGAGAAGGGGGTATGGAGGATTTCCAATGAAGTAAGATTAACCGTCTTGCTAACAAAGTAACAAAAGCCAAAACTATTTGTATCTGTATCTATATCTATATATATCTATATCTGTATCTATATATATATCTATATATCTGTATCTCTATATATATATATATATATCTATATATATATATATATCTGTATCTGTATCTATATATATATATATATATATATATATATCTATATCTGTATCTATATATATATCTATATATCTGTATCTGTATATATATATCTGTATCTATATCTCTATCTGTACATATCCCTTACCTACTCTTACTAGTTACGCTGCTGGCCTGTATGACTTACTACCATAGTGTCTTTAGACCTGCATCACTGTACATATTAATACTACAACTCTGTACATATACATCTGATTAGCACTATAGTCAGTAGTACTAATTTACATATTTTATACCCAGCTGTACATTGTATATTACTATTGCACTTTACTGTTGTAGTATTGCCCCCCCCCCCCCCCCCCCCCCCCCCAGTACCACCCATCACCCCCCAGCAGCACCCCCCCCCCAGCAGCTCTCCCTTACCCTGCACTCTCCATTGATGCAGATGTCCAGAGAGTCGGCCTGGCAGCGGGTGCCGTCGATGACGGCGGGGGAGCGCTCAGTGTAGAAGTTGTAACCCTCCGCCAGGCAGTTCAACGCACAGGGCTTCACTCCACCTGCGACACACAGACCCACACAGAGTACAGTTACTACATGAGTCCAGCCTGAGAACCCTAGAATCCTACCTATATACCTGCTGCATACCTTTTTACACATCTGTAGATATACTATATCTAGATCTGTACATATCCCTTACCTAAATCAAATCAAATCAAATTTATTTGTAAGGCCCGACAAACAACACACGTTAATGTCCCCATGGGCCGGACACGACTTCTTTAAACAAGTCAAGAAGAAACATCACAATAAATCAAGAAAACAAAAACACCATAAAGTCCATTTTTTTTTTTAATAAATGCAAAATAAATGCAACACTCCCACGCGAAGGTAAGGAAAAACTCACTAAAACCTAGCAATAGGAAAAAATGCACCACAGGCAATGTGGAGGAGAGAAACCTTAAAAGGGCCGTTCAAGGGGGGATCTCCCTTACCTACTCTTACTAGTTACGCTGCTGGCCAGTACGACTTACTGCCATAGTGTCTTTATACCTGTATCACTGTACATATTAATACTACAACTCTGTACATACATCTGATTAGCATGTGTGTGAACAGTTTCAAGTACCTAGGAGTCCACATATCCAAGGACTTGACATGGACCACACACATTGACAGTGTTGTGAAGAAGGCACGGCAACGCCTCTACTTCCTCAGGCGCCTAAGGAAGTTCCAAGTCAGTCAGAAGATCCTTAAGAACTTCTACTCATGCACAATAGAGAGCATCCTGACTGGCAATATCACCTCCTGGTTTGGGAATAGCACCGCACAAGACCGCAGCAGACTACAGAGAGTGGCCCGTTCAGCCGAACGCACAATTGGAGGGGGCTTCCCACCCTCCAGAACATTTACAACAAGCGGTGCAGGGGTAAGGCCAAGAGAATTATCAAAGACTCCAGCCACCCGAACAACTGCCTCTTTGAACTGCTGCGGTCAGCCAAGCGATACCGGAGTCTCATGGCAAGCACAGAAAGACTCAGAAGAAGCTTCTATCCCCAGGCCATCAGGTTGCTCAACGAACAATAACACTATGCAACAACCATCAAAAGCACACACAGCACACACATCCACACGCACACACTCACTTTAAGCAAACAACTCACTGCAGCACCCACTCTACACACTTTAGAACACCTAAACACACTTTATATTTATTGGCAAAGAATTTGCACTACAACCCATACCTCAGTACACCTTACTGTAAATTGTACCTAAATCGTACCTCATCCCATTTCTGCTTTGCACTATATAGTATATTGTAATTAGTATATTGTATGGTAACTCAGTACTTCTACTCTGCATTGAACATTGTACATATGTACATACTGAACACTTGTGTCTACGTACGTGACTTCTATTTTATACTTGCTATACTTCTTTTATTTTATACTTATCCTTTTGTCTAGCACAGTCTCTGGAGCGTAACAGAAAGAAGCATTTTGTATAAAGGTATTCTGTACTTCTGTATGACAACTAATAAAGAAACTACAAACTACAAACTACACTATTACTCAGTGGTACTCATTTATATATTTTATAGTTATTATAGTTTAATAACCTGTGTACATTGTATATTACTATCGCACTTTACGGTTACATTTGCACTCTGGCTGAACTCCTTTTCATTGTACTGTACTTGTGCTGTATGATGACAATACATTTGAATCTAATCTAATCTGATCTAATCTATAAGACGCTATAGCTACATAATGTTCCTTGTACTTTACATTATGAGTATGGTCATATGTAGCGTGCAGCGTTGGTACAAACAGGCATAAACCCTAACAGCGCAACTGAGCCAAAAGAGATTAAAGAGTCAGTTCCCCTCATCCAGTCCTTGTGGTCATAAGCGTGAGTGGACTGGGGCTGTATAGAAATGTATAGAAATGTATTTATCCTGTCAAAAGTTTAATTTTGTTTGTGCCCTCGATAAACAACACAAGCGGAGAGACCGTCTCCAGCTGCTCGCCGTGTGCCAGGATCTGCAGCCATGCAGGCCTGGGATCTGCTTTAGAACTCAATAACAATCACGTGGAGGAGCGCTAGCGGAGCTCAGATCTGACCCCAGATCTGAACCCAGAGAGCCTGACGTCACTGTAACCCCCGACACCGGGAGAGACTCCAGTGACACACACACACACACACACATCCACACACACACACACATCCACACACACACACACACACACACACACACACACACATCCACACACACACACATCCACACACACACACACACACACACACACACACATATATACATACATACACAGAAACACAGACACACACACACATCCACACACACACAAACATCCACACACACACATCCACACACACACACACACATACATACACAGAAACACAGACACACACACACACAGAAACACAGACACACACACATATCCATACACACACACACGCACACACTCACACACACACACACACACACACACACACGCACACACACACACACACACACACACACACACACACACACACACACACACACACACGCACGCACACGAAACTTGAACTTGAACACATCCACACACACACACATTTCCATACACACACACACGCACACACTCTCACACACACGCACACACGCACACACACACGCACACACACGCACACACGCACACACACACACACACACACACGCACACACACACAGAGGTTATCAGCTGTTGTTTGTACATGTTTGTTCTGGGTCCAGCAGATAGCGGCGAGCCAGCAGGAGGTGATGGATGGTTCTGATGGGAGTCCAGTGGGTCAGGCTGCTGCAGGGGAGGCAGGGTGTTGGGTTGTTGATGAATTCTCTGCACTTCTGCCTCAAGGCTGTTTGTTCTCAGCTGCTTGGAGCCGCTCCAGTGACGTCTGGATACGGAGAGGCTGATCCAGGGACAGGACACAGACACTGCAGGGCAGGAGGGAGGGAGGTCCAGGGCTGATCCAGGAACAGTGGATACAGAGAGGCTGATCCAGGGACAGGACACAGACACTGCAGGGCAGGAGGGAGGTCCAGGGCTGATCCAGGGACAGCAGACAGACACTGCAGGGCAGGAGGGAGGTCCAGGGCTGATCCAGGAACAGTGGTACGGAGAGGCTGAGGTCCAGCAGACAGACACTGCAGGGCAGGAAGGAGGTCCAGGGCTGATCCAGGGACAGTGGTACGGAGAGGCTGAGGTCCAGCAGACAGACACTGCAGGGCAGGAGGGAGGTTCAGGCCAGGCTGATCCAGGAACAGCAGACAGACACTGCAGGGCAGGAAGGAGGTCCAGGGCTGATCCAGGGACAGCAGACAGACACTGCAGGGCAGGAGGGAGGCCCAGGGCTGATCCAGGGACAGCAGACAGACACTGCAGGGCAGGAGGGAGGTCCAGGGCTGATCCAGGAACAGCAGACAGACACTGCAGGGCAGGAGGGAGATCTAGGGCTGATCCAGGAACAGCGGTACGGAGAGGCTGAGGTGTAAATGGTAAATGGCTGAATTTATATAGCAGCTTTTATCCAAAGCGCTTTACAATTCTGTTCCTCACATTTGACCCACTCACTCACATTATTCACACACCGACGGCGGAGGCGACCACGCAAGGTGCCGACCTGCTCATCGGGAGCAGAGTTAGGGGGGTTAAGTGTCTTGCTCAAGGACACTTCGACACGCTGCCCGGGAGGAGTGGGAATCAAACCAGATTACCAGACGACTGCTCTACCTCCCGAGCCACTGTCGCCCCACACTGTGTGTGTGCGTGTGCGTGCGCGCGTGTGTGTGTGTGTGTGTGTGTGTGTGTGTACGCTGTATGTTCCGCCATCGCCGTCCACTCTAGCTTGGCCAGATAGCGGCGTGACCCAGAATCCGCGGCCCGTCGAGCCCCTCCTGACGGCCCCCCCCCCCCCCGCCAAGCTCTTAGCACGAGAAGCCCTCAGAATGTCTGTCCAAAAAAAAAAAGCGAACTGTCCCGGGACGGGGGGACACACGCGGCCCGTCCCCAACCAGACCCCAGGGAGCAGCGCTCCGCTCGGGGGAGGAATCTGAGGAATTCTCTGCCTATCAAAGAGACCTTCCCCTACTGTTGGTGTTAGCTGGGTACACAAGACAGGCCCGGCCTGCAGACCGTCACCGGCGCCGCGGCAGAAGAAGAGGCCTGGGAAGGTTTCAACGCTCCCTAAAGAAGAGAGCGTCCACCGTGCCCACTGTGGCGGGATGAGACCGCGCGGTGGGTGATGGGTGGTGCGCTATTTCGCCTGATCTCCAACCGGCCGAAGTCGGCCCCAACGTTACCCTCGGACGAGCGGCACTGGCTTCCCATCGCTGCGCAGATCCTTCGCTTCAAGGCTCTTGACCCCCCCGGCATACCGTGCGGCGAGGGGGGGAAAGGCTCCCTCCTACCTCCGCTCAATGGTCTCTAACTACACACCCTCAAGACCCCCTACGCTCTGCATCTTCCGGCCGCCTCAGACCCACTCCTATCGGAGCTCCTGGGGGGGGGTCGTCGAAGAGAAGCAGGCTATTCCTTCTGTCCTCGCTCCACAATGGGGGAATGAACTTCCCACCACAGTCAGGAGGGCAGCTGAATATCAATATCTGACTAACTAAAACAAACGCTACTATACTTGTACTACTAGCTATCATGCTATAATGTCTATACTACTATGCACTCAGGGTGTAACACTCGAGCTCTATACTATTAGACGAACGATGCCACTGACCCTTAGCTGCCAGAGTTGCTGACTTGACTAAATTACTAAATATAAATGTTATAATAATAATAATAATGGATTGGATTTATATAGCGCTCTTCGTGACACCCCAGTGACCCCAGAGCGCTTCACAGAGTCCATTATTCGTTCATACACAGTCATACCGGTGGTGGTAAGCTACAATTGCAGCCAGAGCTGCCCTGAGGCAGACTCACGGAAGCGTGGCGAATAATCATCGCCTACGGCCCCTCCGACCACCACCAACATTCATTCACATGCATTACACATTCATACGAGGCAAGTAGGTTAAGTGTCTTGCCCAAGGACACAACGGCAGTGGGATGGACATGGGCTTGAGCGGGATTCGAACCACCAACCCTTTGATCATTGGACGACCCGCTCTACCCCTGAGCCACGCCGCCCCATTGCTCGACTCACCTCCGGTGTAGGGCTTCCAGTTGTAATACTTCCCGCGGAACGGCTGGCTGTCGAAGTCGGCGCACTGCTTCTCCCGGAAGTCGCGGGATCCCGCGGGGCAGCCCTGCAGCGGAGAGGCGGGAGACATTCTGTTAAATCTAAGACTTTTTAAGACCTTTTTAATACCACTTAGAGCTAAATGTAATACAAATAAAAATAAAAATAAAAAATGTATATGTTTTTGTAGATTTGTATTGGTTTGTACTACTGGGCAGTCCGGTAGAGAGAGAGGGAGAGGAGGAAATGGGAGACAGAGCAGGGGAAGACATTCGGCAAAGGACGCCGGGTCCGGGAGTCGAACCCGGGGTCGGCCGTTTCGCGACGCAGCACGTTACATGGTGTGCTACTAGAGCGCCCGTGTGTAATACCAATTTCATGACCATACTATAGCAACAACCAAAAAATAAAAACACATAGCAACACTAAACTGGCGGCTGCACTTGCGTACCAATTTAAATTCTCACATCTTCCATACAAGCTCTCGCCGGAAACCGGTATAGCCCCGCAAAAAAACAACTACTTGAATACAAAAACATTTCATATGTTTAATATTATTTCACACACTACAGTCTACACACTACACTACCCAGCCGCTCCAGTGTTTAGACCTCTACACTACCCATCCAGCCTCCCCAGTGTTTAGACCTCTACACTACCCATCCAGCCTCCCCAGTGTTTAGACCTCTACACTACCCCAGCCGGTCCCCATGATCTACAAAGCCGATTAAAAGATAAAAACCATTTCGTTACAAGATGCCATGTTATTTTACTTCCAGACACTGAAATACAGACGTGTTCCTCCCTTCTTGGAATTCCTCAGCGAGAACAATGTGTTTCGTGTTTGTCGGCCCCTGCGTGGTTCTCTGCTCGTGTTGATTTGTGATGGATAATAGAACACTTATTTGGCTGGTAATTAGAAACATAAACGTTGCCCTGGGAGCCGGGAGCCCAACGCAGACTGGCCTAGGCCCGGGTTTCACTGATCCCAGGTCTGCTTCTAGGCCCGGGTTTCACTGATCCCAGGTCTGCTTCTAGGCCCGGGTTTCACTGATCCCAGGTCTGCTTCTAGGCCCGGGTTTCACTGACTCTGGATCTGTTTCTGGGGCCCGGGTTTCACTGATCCTGGATCTGTTTCTAGGCCCAGGTTTCACTGACTCTGGATCTGTTTCTAGGGCCCGGGTTTCACTGACTCTGGATCTGTTTCTGGGCCCGGGTTTAACTGACTCTGGATCTGTTTCTAGGCCCGGGTTTCACTGACTCTGGATCTGCTTCTAGGCCCGGGTTTCACCGACTCTGGATCTGTTTCTAGGGCCCGGGTGTCACCGACTCTGGATCTGATTCCAGGGCCCGGATGTCACTGACTCTGGATCTGTTTCTGGGCCTCTCTCTCTCCGCTCCAGTGAAAGAGACTCTGTGTGAGAAGGTGCTCCTGAAAGCCCCAGAAAGCGGCGTCTCCCTCGGGACAAATAAAAGCTCTTAGTGAGCCAAGTTCAAAGTTGTATTTCACAGCCGGGGCTTGGGAGCTGTGCTCCGTGTCAGAGCAGGCCTGCAAACGGTGGGGCGGTTGAATGACTTTTATCACCGCTGAAGCGTTGGCCAACCGGGGCGGGGTTTAAACATCCACATCAAACACGAGGGGGGCGGCGTGAGTAAAGACAGGCCAGACGACGTTACCGCGGGGGACGGGGCCAGGCGGGGATCACCAGTGGAGGCGGGGGCCTAGCGAGGATCACCAGTGGAGGCGGGGCCTAGCGAGGATCACCAGTGGAGGCGGGGCCTAGCGAGGATCACCAGTGGAGGTCTAGCGAGGATCACCAGTGGAGGTGGAGGCCTAGCGAGGATCACCAGTGGAGGCGGGGCCTAGTGAGGATCACCAGTGGAGGCGGGGCCTAGTGAGAATCACCAGTGGAGGCGGGGCCTAGCGAGGATCACCAGTGGAGGCGGGGCCTAGCGAGGATCACCAGTGGAGGCGGGGGCCTAGCGAGGATCACCAGTGGAGGCGGGGGCCTAGCGAGGATCACCAGTGGAGGCGGGGCCAAGCGAGGATCACCAGTGGAGGCGGGGGCCTAGCGGGGATCATCAGTGGAGGCGGGGCCTAGCGAGGATCACCAGTGGAGGTGGGGGCCTAGCGAGGATCACCAGTGGAGGCTGGGGGCCTAGCGAGGATCACCAGTGGAGGCGGGGCCTAGTGAGGATCACCAGTGTTCTGAGGATTAACACTCTGCGGAGGCTGAAAAGGTCCTCTGTTACGTCTACGCCATCGTTTATTTGAAATACAATGATATGTGGGAGACAACAGTGATCATATCAATACTTAAAAACACACCTCTTCAAACTAGATCTGAAATAATAATAACGTACTGTAATTTACTTACATTTATTTATTTTGCATTTATTTAAAAAAAAAAATTGTATTTATGGTGTTCTTGTTTTGTTCTTGATTTATTGTGATGTTTCTTCTTGACTTGTTTAAAGAAGACGTGTCCGGCCCATGGGGACATTAACGTGTGTTGTCGGGCCTTAAAATGTTTTGATTTGATTTGATTTAATGCACTATTGTGTACCTTACTACTACTTATACTACTACCTATCATGCTATGTCTATACTACTATGCTACTTATACTACTACCTATCATGCTAATATGTATTACTATGCTACTTATACTACTACCTATCATGCTAATATGTATTACTATGCTACTTATACTACTACCTATCATGCTAATATGTCCCTTCCAGCTGACTTTTCAGACGCCTTAGATGCAACTCTGTCAGGTATACAGTACATCTTTTTTAATCAAATGTTTTTTTATTCCACATAGAATTCCAAAACTCAATATAGCTCACAATTCAGTGCCACTCACGAGTTTTCTCGGATTTATTAATATCTTGTTGAAAGCCACTCACGAGATTTCTCTGAATTTTTTTTTTTTTTTTTTTAGCGATCTGAAATCATATTGTATCACGCGAGCCTACCCTAGTCTACCCGAGCGCCACCGGCGATCAGATGTGGAAAAAAGCGCCCCCTATCGTCTCCCAGATGACATAAGGGATTTTGGAATGGACTCAATGAAAATGGATTGGGAAAAAATCCTGTACTCCACATTTTCCAGTCCACTGATGCAGCCGGGGTTATCAGAGTTCATTCTGGAGCCTCTGAGCCCCGCGGAATCATGTGTTCTACTGTATCACGTTGGATCTATACACTTATCGATTTTTTCGAATGGTGATCAGGAATTGGAATATACCAGTTGGATACCATCTGATGTCAGGTAAGGAATCTATGTTATCAGTGTTAGGATAATCAGACTCATTTTGATGAAGATATAAGCTGTTTTGTGAAATGTCCTCTATTGGTTTCACTGTAAAAATCCAAGAGGAAATGAACACGGCGATTATCCGTGCGCGGCTCGAATGGGCGTGCGTGTACGTATAATATTGATCATCTAGCGTTTATTTGAAAACGATTCATAAATAGGCAGACAAATATCAACGTTCTGGAATATTCCAGTAAAAGACGATTATCATAGAATGGCCCAGAATGGACTGTTTTTTACCTCAAAACGGGTGCTTTTCAAAATGCTCTCAAACGGAAATGAAGCAATAAAAAACCAATCTGCCTTGACAGCACTGACTGGAAAAGGATTCTTTGATAAGCGACGGGCAGATTAGACACATAGCCATAATTTAAAACATAGATTAGGCGATATTAACGATAACATTGGCACCGATGGTGGCATTCAAGCGCTAACTCTGGCGCCACCTCGTGGCACTGAAAGTGTTAAGACACTGTGACAGGTTCAATTCTCTCAGATGTGAGCTTGTACTGTACACCCGAAAGGGTTAAATGTGCTCTCTAACCTGTGACACCTGAACATACCCAGGCCGTGGTGCCCCGCAGAGCAACAGTGGAGCACTCACTAGAGTCTAGTGACTAGACTAGTGCTTCTCAATCTGGGGGTCGTATACATACTGTGTGCAAATACAACATCATGTTTATACTGTATATTATTTTGGTATCGATGCATTTATCCCGTGAAATTAAGGATATTTGAAGTCTAAGTCCTCCAATCAAAGTCACATTTCCAGTGAAAATGTGAGAAAAAAAATTATGTGTCAAACTTCATAATTCTGTCTGTGCGCGACAATATCATCACCCCCCCCCCCCCCTATCTGTTTCTGTCACCTGCTGCTGTACTTTTGTCTAAGCGATCTCCTCTAGTAAGCGATCTCCTCTAGTAAGCGATGTCCTCTATAAGTGATCTCCTCTAGTAAGCGATCTCCTCTATAAGCGATCTCCTCTATAAGCGATCTCCTCTAGTAAGCGATCTCCTCTATAAGCGATCTCCTCTAGTAAGCGATCTCCTCTATAAGCGATCTCCTCTATAAGCGATCTCCTCTATAAGCGATCTCCTTTATAAGCGATATCCTCTAGTAAGCGATCTCCTCTAGTAAGCGATCTCCTCTATAAGCGATCTCCTCTATAAGCGATCTCCTCTAGTAAGCGATCTCCTCTATAAGCGATCTCCTCTATAAGCGATCTCCTCTAGTAAGCGATCTCCTCTAGTAAGCGATCTCCTCTATAAGCGATCTCCTCTAGTAAGCGATCTCCTCTATAAGCGATCTCCTCTAGTAAGCGATCTCCTCTAGTAAGCGATCTCCTCTATAAGCGATCTCCTTTATAAGCGATCTCCTCTAGTAAGCGATCTCCTCTATAAGCGATCTCCTCTATAAGCGATCTCCTCTAGTAAGCGATCTCCTCTATAAGCGATCTCCTCTATAAGCGATCTCCTCTAGTAAGCGATCTCCTCTATAAGCGATCTCCTCTATAAGCGATCTCCTCTATAAGCGATCTCCTCTAGTAAGCGATCTCCTCTATAAGCGATCTCCTCTATAAGCGATCTCCTCTAGTAAGCGATCTCCTCTATAAGCGATCTCCTCTATAAGCGATCTCCTCTAGTAAGCTAGCTGCACAGAGCCCACAGTGGTCTACCTGATGATGTCAGGGCACAGTTGTCAGCGGGCTTCACTCTCAGGGTCCCTTTCCTGATTTAATGTCCTCACAGGACTACAACTAATTTGCATTTGGTGTGTGTGTGTGTGTGTGTGTGTGTG